>NC_081758.1:34830921-34959678 GCF_963082965.1 Carassius carassius | reverse complement strand
GAGGGAGAGGGAGGAGGAGAATGGGTGAAAGTGTGTGAACACTCACACACAGCTGAGGGTGGATGTGTTCCTAGCAACAAGCCAGCGGAGTGTAGGAGGAAGAGACTGGAGAATCATAGAGGAGTGGAACACTGACACAAATGTGTGTGAAGGAGCAAGAATAAGAATTACTCGTGTATTTGAATGAATTATAGTTTGTCAGTAATTGAAATGAGAAGATGGTATTGAGGAGCTTACCGGACTATGAAAACTTATTTAACTTGGGGTATAATAGAGAACACAATCAACTTAAAAATTTTTTTAAGTGAATTTATTGGATTACTGTGGAAGCTGCTTTTTATGGACTTTTTGCTTTGGAATCAGAATATGGGGCTCTCTTTTTAATCCCGCTCTATCGGAAGTCAGAAATTTGCACAAAGTTGTTCGTGTGCATATTTGGTTTAACTGATCTGTGCACCTTCAATGTGGTAAGTTAGGTGTTTTTTCTTGAAATATTAAATATTTCTTAGTAATATCTATATAAAATTTAGAGAATATATCTTACTGCAAGATTTTAGAAAAGGTTTTTGTTCAATTTCTGGCAATATTTAAAAATAATTATTGTTTATAATATTATTAAAGAGGAAAAAAAAAACAAATAATTTAATTGTATATATATTTTAATTGTATGCATATTTTATAGTTTAAAAATTAAATTGGTCTCTTTCCTTAATTTATTGAGATGGATATAGTCCTTTCTCCAAGTACTCTATTTAATGTATATAGTTTTTTGCAATATAAACATACATGTATGTTTACGGAATAATATAATTATTTGAATACTTTCCTCTCTTATCTAAGGTGTCATGCATCCATTGATGTGATAAGTTTGAGTGTAACTGTGTTCCGAGGGACTTACTGTAATTTAGTGCATGACGAGTAATATATTGGAGCTGGCTGACTGTCTCACTTTTATTTTTATCTTGTTATTTAGTTGCAGTGACTGTGCAGTGAAGTCAACAGGTTGCTGTTCCGGCAATATGCTTGCATTTCATTTTGTATGTGTGGCAGGTTTAAAGGGGTCATATGATGATATTTTATTTGGTGTATTTGGTGTAACAGAACATGATGACGTGCTTTAATGTTCAAGAAACACATTATTTTTCAAATACTGTACATTTTTGTAGTTCCTCTATGCCCCGCCTCTCAATGTCGTCGTTTCCAATAAGCACAGTCTGCTCTGATTGGCCAGCTGACCCAGTGCATTGTGATTGGCCGAACACCACAAGCACGTGTCGGAAATGTAACGCCCCTTTCCATAATCGAGAGCTTCAGCTTTCAACATAAATGTAAAGACAGTAAAATAATGTCCTTAGTTTTACCATCAGTTCAAGTTCGAAAGGGGAACAGAGTCGCATGACAGACACAGTAATGATGCTTATATGTATTTTTATGTATTTGCAGTACACAAGTCGCGATTAAGAAGTGTAAGACTCCACTGTGATGTGGCACACACACGACGCAATACTCTACACTGCGCAAAACTCTTCATTTGAACAGTCAATAACAAATACTTAAAGGGTTAGTTCACTCAAAAATAGAAATTAGCTTGTGTTTTACTCACCCTCGAGGCATCCTAGGTGTATATGACTTTCTTCTTTCAGACGAATCCAGTCGGAGTTATATTAAAAATTGTCCTGGCTATTCCAAGTTTCAGTGGGTGTTGCAGTTGAACAGTCCACAAATCGTCAAATAAAGCGTGCCTCAAATGGCTCCGAGGGGTGAATAAAGCCCTCCATTAGTGAATGCATGCATTTTTGTAAGAAAAATATCCATATTTCAAACGTAATAAACACTTTTCTCACACTTCCGGTATCTGTCATACACTGAAGCCGTTCTGGCAGATGACATGGTACATAAGTGTTGCATAATTAGTAACAAATGCGGAGAGAGAACGAAACAATATGCTGTTCATGAATTAGAAGTATAAACCGAGGATTTGCAAAGAAAAATGTTGGAGGATTTCAATATAAACCAAGAGGAGACTGGTTTACTTTTGTTAAAGTAAGGAAACTCTACTTCCTTCGCTTCTATAATCAAACTTGCGAGCCTAGTTTATCTCAGGGGCATGTGCGCTGCATTCTTGCTCAGCCATATGCCAGAACCGCTTCCATGTATGACTGATAACTGCAGTGTTTTTTTAAAAAAAATTTTTAGTTTTATTACAGAAGGCCTTTATTAACCCCCCAGAGCCGTGTGAGGCACATTTTATTATGAATGCGTGCACTTGATTTGACAACTTTTAGACTGTTCAACTGCAACACCCACTGACTGCAATGACACAGCTTGGAGTAGCCAGGACAATTTTTATAAAACTCCTAATGGAAGTTACGTCTGAAAGAAGAAAGCCATATACATATAGGATGACTCGAGGGTGGGTAAAACAGTCAAATTTTTATTTTTGGATGAACAAACACTTTTAACTATTAAGAAAACATACTTACAGTAGCTGATTCAGAATAAGCGCCAGATTTTCATACCAAAGTCGGAATTGACCCATTTTTTTTAGAAATAGCATTTGCACAGCCAGCCTTGTAGGCTACTTTCATACATTCACAAAACTGTCATCCATAAAATGCGTTGCACAAATTTGAACTTCTGGGTTGTGCTGTTCTGTTGTAAATAAATCTTAACCAATGATTCCTCATTGCAACTACTCTCAGAAGGCCAAATTTTGCTTTTGCACAGAAACACACAGTGTCTCCCTCACATGGCTGCATCAACACTACTGCGGTTCCTGAAACCACATCGTCTTTCTTTGCATGAACATTTGGGTGGCATTACGCAAATATTTCCACATCGTGACGTAGACATGTGGTGGTGTGTTTGAATGAGGCATTTTAGCCCGGTCTGGATCAGCCTTCTCTTTTAGAAAGAATAAATCCTTTTGTGGGAGACTTTGAGCTATGTAACTCTGCAGATCTTATACAAGCACAAATAGCTACATAACACACTAATGAAAAGGAAAAATAGATATCACATCATACAAACCCTTTAATATTTACTTAGTTTACATGCAGAAAAGTAGCCATGTTAAATTTAAAGGTCATGTTTTATGTATTGATCAACAAGCTATTCAATCTTGACCTTGTATGCAGCTTCTTGAATGAGCTTTTGTGAATACACTAAGTAGGCATGACATTGGAAGGCCGAATACACAAAAAATGGATAATAGTGCCTGTGGCTGAATTTATAAGTGAGTTCAGCATGACCTGTGTGGCAGGCAGCCAGAATAAGTCCTTGTAAACATTGTTAACAACACTGCTGCTTAACGTCACAGAGATTGATTTTGCCAGAAAGGAGAGATAATATTTTACTGTCACTTTTAAATACACACACATGAACACAAATTATCCCCATAATTCCAGACTGCTAGCATTCCTGACTCTAAATCTCATTTGGAATTGTCTTTTGATAAAGAGCAGGCAAAAGCACGAACAAACTGTCGCATTGCGTTCGACACACTCTATGCAACACTTTTTTATTTTTATTTTTTTATTAATTTTTTAAAAAATATATATATTTTTGGAGCTTTGGTGTTGTCGAATTTACATTTAAAAAAGATTTCCTCTTAGAGTTGTCTTTTGATGGCATGATCATGAAACTGTTTGACATGTAATGCATCCTATCACAAAATGTTTTTTTTTTCCTTCTGGAAATTTCATAAAGCAATCTGATCAGATCAGAGCTTTCAGTTTTGTGCGCCATTTTTGTGCATTAAGTGTCAGACAGTCTGTAAACAGTCTTTGAACAACACTTGGTGTGCCATCTTAGGCATCTAATTTCCTAAAATCAACATCCCCTACTCAAGTCACTTCCTGTCCACACTTTAGTATCTTGTTAAAAAAAACAAAACAAAAAAAAACAGCATCTCTGTTTTCAATATTCTTCTCCTCCATCCAACATGTTGTTGGATGTTATTTAAAAAGTTATTTTCTCTTTGATATTCTTTGCTTTAAATGCTTGAAAGAACATTAGACAGTAATATGATCTGATAATATATAAAAAATTTATTTAATAATATATAGCTGATTGCAGTGAAGATTCAAATCTGCTTAGAACATTGTTTAGATTGTATGCCATTACTTTTGCTTTGTTTCAATGTCTGGTCATTCCACTTGACTGACTGTCTGGATGAAATGATTGCGAAAAAAGAGAATGGGTGATGGGATAGTGTGAGAGAAAGAGCAATAGATTAAGCCATCAATTTTAATTTCAATTTTAAACATTAAACTGGGAACATAAAAAAATCTGATACAG
Organism: Carassius carassius; assembly: GCF_963082965.1. NCBI lineage: Eukaryota > Metazoa > Chordata > Actinopteri > Cypriniformes > Cyprinidae > Carassius > Carassius carassius. Next base: position 34,955,379 of record NC_081758.1, on the reverse strand, counting down.
ATTTGAATCTTCTATGTGTGTGCTATAGAGAGCATGTCTTTATAAGTAGCAAGGTCACAATGTCTGGTAGTGGCAGCAAAGACACGTGTTTGGACAGAATCTAACGCTCAGCGAAAGAGAATATTAATTAAAAGCCCTGGCTTTCATCACATTGTGCGCTATAACTACAAACAATTACTCTGCTTGTAATACAGTACTGTACATGAAAGATATGAGAAGTGGTGTGCAAAGCTGTGAGCTCTGAAGTATTCATTGGCAATTCAATTTCCAATTAATCTTGCAGACACGAAGAAGCTGTTTTTTTAAACCGATCTTTAACCCTCTATTGCATGATTTCCGTAACAAAACTTTTCTTTCGTTTGGCAATAAAATGGTTAAAATGTGTTGATGACCATCATCAATTGTATTTATTTATTCATGGTGCACCATGCACTTTTGGGCTTTTTGGTATGTAATGAAAATTGCAAAATGTTTTTTGTTTAGTAGGAGATACATTGTTATTTTTAATTTTTAATTTTGGTAATAAGTTCTTATGCAAGAAAAGGGGAACAAATATTGGAATTTAAACACTGTAATTTAATTTTTCCCCCCTCATAATGTCTGCAATAGAGGTTTAAGAATAGTAATGTGTTCCATCTTCCGGACAACTGTAGGGTTGGGTGAAATGACACTGAAATGATTCTAGCTGCCCTTAGTGAAATGTTCCTCAAGCACTCAGTGTCACAGACGTCTCACTCATTTTCTTTTTTAGCTTCGTGTGTCAATGCCTCACTGAGGTAAATGTACTCCACACTTAAATGTTAGTGTTGCTTGTTTACCCTTGTATCCCCTACACTTCTGTTTGTTCTGTTTCTTTGTCTTAAACATTTTTAGCTAGATAGAAAATTCATGCACTGAAGATTTGGGCAAAGCACATACATGCAGAATGGTCTTATTTGGCTATTGAAAACTCACATCCTGTTGTTGCTGGTTAGACAAGTGTGAGTGTACGATCGAGACAGAAGGACTAAAGGTATGCATCACATAGGAGTGATATAATCCTTCTGCCTCAACTCACACTCTTACAGTAACACCACTCTCACACACTCTCAGCCTTACTGGCCAGTCTAACACCACCTCAGAGAGAGATACTGGACTGTGTACTTATTTGTGAGACATTGCGAAATTATGCAGTTGGTGTCTTATCAAAATAATATGCAGCATGCAGAGTCAGAACGGGTGTCAAAACATAAACAGAATAAATGAATCTCTCTTGAGTTATACCCGCTAACATCCATGAGTCATTTTACAATTCCTGGATGCCTGTGTTACTCATGTTATTAAGATGATGCTGGGGAGCACATAAGAGTATTAGAAAGGTAAAGAGAAACATAGAGGGGGAAAAAAGAACAGGAGAGTTTTATGCAGGTAATTCCCATCTTTATATAGATATATCTATCTATATACTGAGAAGCTGACTACAGGTATAGCACATGGTTTCCATAGTTACTGTTCCAGTATCCCATGATTTTGCACTAACGTGACATTTTCTATGCTTAATTAACTCTCCACAAGGAGTCGATGAGCCTCTTCAGCTCTTCTAAAATTCCAGTTATTTTTATATACTGAAATCCAAAATTTAATCAAATGTTCCGAAGTCTGTATTCTGCAGATTTTGTATTTCATCCCTGTATGCACGACAAAATTGTATCTTGCTGTATTTCATATTTTAGTATACATAAAGAATGAGACTGACATAGCAAATATTATGATGCACCATGATGTACATAGTGAATACTGTAGTTATTTGTGGTTTTAATGCAACAGTGTTGTAACCAAACATTCTTTTTAGAGATTTATGCATTCAGTAGCACACACATCTACTGTATATGCAGTGTGAGATTTGTGAAGAAAACAGAGTGGGGGATGCTTTAGAAAACTTCTCCAAAGGCAAAGATTGACTTAACTCCAGGATGAGGCTGTAGCTTAAGTAACCTAATAAACTCCAGCATTTCAGCAATGACTAATTTGAACGCTTCTGATTGGCCATTGCATCGAATCAAAGACTATAGAATACCCAAGATGTGTCACTTGAATAGTTTTGAATGAAGAAAAATGCTATGCTCAATATGGCCGCTCTATCGAACTAAGCCTGCCATCTAAGTAAAAGAGACAAATGGCTAATCAGAAAAGTCAGCGCGTCAATGCTGCTGTCGTTAGAAGTCCCGGTTGCTATAGAAACATTTAATGTTCTGAGACTTAAGTTTAGGACTGCACATGCGCACTGACTGGTCTAGCCTGAAAAATAAGCCTTTTTTTTATTCTGTTTGAGCAAACGAAACAAAAATTATGAGATTGTTGTTGTCAGATTGTATTGGTGTTTTCAAATATAAAATGTAATCTTGAGCTTGGCGAACAGTTTTGGAGAATTTGATGCTTCTATATTCATAAGATAGAGGCTGCACTGGCATGTCCAAGATGCGTTTTAAAGATGGCCACCAAGTGACATGACTTGCCTTAAAGGGCCTTTGATCCGATAAGCTCAACAGGAACATGTGTGATTGGTTAAAATGTGCAACACTGTAAAAACACAAAAAGAAATGTGATGCGACATCTAAATGCATGATGTAGATCTAAATTTAATGCCGCAATAAACACTTTTCATTAAATTTTCACTTTATTCACAACAGCCTTAATGGATTTAGTTTAATTGTGCGGGGGCATTTTTGTCTAATTTGATAGCATTTTTGCTCCAAGTCACTGTTAATTTCCAATCTGTGTCCATAGGAATGCCAAGCCGTGTTCAGCCTTACCCATGCTCCAGCTGTTACATTAAGGATTATAGAATAATTATGAATTATTATTTAATGTTGAGAAATTTGTAAATAAATAGATTAGATTAGATCTGTATTGACAGTAACCGCACCATGTCTATATGTACTAGTAGAAATTGCATAACGTATGTGACCCTGAAGCACAAAACCAGTCTTAAGTCTCTGGGGTATATTTTTAGCAATAGCCAAAAAAACATTGAATGGGTCAAAATTTGTATTATTTTTGTTTATGCCAAAAATCATTAGGATATTAAGTAAAGATCATGTTCCATTTAAGATTTCCAACCGTAAATATATAAAAACCTAATTTTTGATTAGTAAATTGATAAAATTTGATTTTCATCAGTATTAAAACAATAAAAGACCTGAAATATTTCAGTTGGTGTGCAATGAATCTAAAATATATGGAAGTTAAATTTCTATCATTACATTATGGAAAATAATGAACTTTATCACAATATGCTAATTTTTTGAGAAGGACCTATATATATATATATATATATATACAGTCGTGGCCAAAAGTGAGAATGACATAAATATTGGAAATTGGAAAAGTTGCTGCTTAAGTTTTTATAAAAGCAATTTGCATATACTCCAGAATGTTAAGCGATCAGATGAATTGCATAGTCCTTCTTTGCCATGAAAATTAACTTAATCCCAAAAAAACCTTTCCACTGCATTTCATTGCTGTCATTAAAGGACCTGCTGAGATCATTTCAGTAATCGTCTTGTTAACTCATGTGAGAATGTTGATGAGCACAAGGCTGGAGATCATTATGTCAGGCTGATTGGGTTAGAATGGCAGACTTGAAATGTTAAAAGGAGGGTGATGCTTGAAATCATTTTTCTTCCATTGTTAACCATGGTGACCTGCAAAGAAATGTGTGCAGCCATCATTGCGTTGCATAAAAATGGCTTCACAGGCAAGGATATTGTGGCTACTAAGATTGCACCTAAATCAACAATTTATAGGATCATCAAGAACTTCAAGGAAAGAGGTTCAATTCTTGTAAAGAAGGCTTCAGGGCGTCCAAGAAAGTCCAGCAAGTGCCAGGATCGTCTCCTAAAGAGGATTCAGCTGCGGGATCGGAGTGCCACCAGTGCAGAGCTTGCTCAGGAATGGCAGCAGGCAGGTGTGAGCGCATCTGCATGCACAGTGAGGCGAAGACTTTTGGAAGATGGCCTGGTGTCAAGAAGGGCAGCAAAGAAGCCACTTCTCTCCAAAAAAAACATCAGGGACAGATTGATCTTCTGCAGAAAGTATAGTGAATGGACTGCTGAGGACTGGGGCAAAGTCATATTCTCCGATGAAGCCCCTTTCCGATTGTTTGGGGCATCTGGAAAAAGGCTTGTCCGGAGAAGAAAAGGTGAGCGCTACCATTAGTTCTGTGTCATGCCAACAGTAAAGCATCCTGACACCATTCATGTGTGGGGTTGCTTCTCATCCAAGGGAGTGGGCTCACTCACAATTCTGCCCAAAAACACAGCCATGAATAAAGAATGGTACCAAAACACCCTCCAACAGCAACTTCTTCCAACAATCCAACAACAGTTTGGTGAAGAACAATGCATTTTCCAGCACGATGGAGCACCGTGCCATAAGGCAAAAGTGGTAACTAAGTGGCTCGGGGACCAGAATGTTGATATTTTGGGTCCATGGCCTGGAAACTCCCCAGATCTTAATCCCATTGAGAACTTGTGGTCAATCCTCAAGAGGCGGGTGGACAAACAAAAACCCACTAATTCTGAAAACTACAAGAAGTGATTATGAAAGAATGGGTTGCTATCAGTCAGGATTTGGCCCAGAAGTTGATTGAGAGCATGCCCAGTCGAATTGCAGAGGTCCTGAAAAAGAAGAGTCAACACTGCAAATACTGACTCTTTGCATAAATGTCATGTAATTGTCGATAAAAGCCTTTGAAATGTATGAAGTGCTTGTAATTATATTTCAGTACATAACAGAAACAACTGAAACAAACATCTAAAAGCAGTTTAGCAGCAAACTTTTTGAAAACTAATATTTATATAATTCTCAAAACTTTTGGCCACGACGGTATATATATATATATATAAGTAAAGACAAAATTTTTCTGTTTGCTGTGGAGTCAAGAAATCTGTAAATATGATTAAAAGAGATTAGAGAGTAGAGTTTTGGAACTGAGTTGATGGACCGATGAGACAAAGATTAACCATTATCTAAGTGATTGGAAAACAAGTGTGGAGAAAAAAGGGAACTGCAAATGATCCTAAGCATACAACCTCATCTGTAAAGCTTGGTGGAGGTGGGTTCATGGCATGGGCATGCATGGCTGTCTCTAGAACAGGATCTCTTCATTTTAATGATGACTTAATGTATGATGGCAGTAGCAGAATGAATTTGGAAGGGTACAAAATCATCTTTTAAACATTAAATTGAACCAGCTGAAGAGGAGAATAAAGACAGAAACTCCCAAAAACAAGCAACAGTTGGAATTGGTTGCAGGCTGGAGAAAAGCATTTCGCAGCATAAGACCAAAAGTCTGGTGATGTCTATGGGTTGCAGACTCACTGCGTTGATTGCATGCAAAGGATCTGCAACTAAATATTAGCTTTTGATCTTTTACATCTGCCTTAAATTTAACTGTTCCAATACTTATGCTCACATCAAATAGTGGGATGAACTCTAAAAGATGAATATCCGAAAAAACTACAGAATGTCACATTTTATTATTAGGTCTTTCAACACACACGTTTTACCAAATAAAAAGGACAGCACTTTTAATCATTTTTGCAAATGTCTCCACAGCAGAGAAAGCAATTTTGGTTTTACTGTTCCAATACTTATGGAGGGCACTGTATGTATGTATATATATATATATATATATATATATATATATATATAGCGTCTCAGCCAAATATAATCATATTCTATCAAACCATACATCAAAGGAAAACTTATTTTTTCAGCTTTAAGATGATGTATAAATCTCAGTTTCGAGAAATTGACCCTTATGAATGGTTTTGTGGTCCAGGTTCACATATACTGTCAGTGCTGTATTATTTTAGTGTTGCACTGTGTTGCCATGGATTTAAATGAATGTTCTTAAAAGGTGTTTAGTTTATCTTTTGTGCTTCTTATCTGTTGCATATAAGCATATAAGCAAAGCATTTTAAGTCTTTGTATATTATTACTAGAATGCTGGTATTATGTTACTTTTATTTCTTTCACTTTTATTTATTTGTTTAGATATTTATTTGGTTCACTGATTTGCTTTAGAAGATGCACATTATTTAGGTGAATGTTTGTATGGTAGATTTTTGTTTTTCAAGATATGAAGAACAATTTTCAGGTTTGTTTCAGAGGGGAAAATGCTAGTCAGCTCGATTAGTGTCACTTTCCACATAATTCAAACTCAAGAATGTTGTTGTTTAATGTGAAAAATAATAATTGGTCACTTTTAGTGTGGGCTACCATTGATCAAACTGTGCTTTGGGATGGTCAGAATAGAGATGCATATGATAAATTCTCTTGTGTTGATGATTGCTTTGTGTTGTAAATACATGACAAAACTTCGATAAGGGAGGAAATTAACTAAATTAAACTGATGGTATAGTACCAAATGCATAATCAGTCATTTACTTTTCTTAACCAAATTGGTAAATTTGTACAAGTGTGATGCTTTAAAATGTACTTTGCCCCCTATAGTCACATGTTTAGCCCTGTTTAAGTCGACTGATGATCTGTCCTGTCACTTATATCATCAGATGCAGTATTTCAAGCCTAAATAAATGTGATTGAGCTCTACAGCACAGAAGAAGGGAGGAAAAGCAATGTTCTCCCGCAACCGCTGCAGTGGTCAGGATGGAACGGGTGTCCCTCAGTATCCCCGACCCAAAAAGAAACCTGCAGTGCCAAAGAGGAGGCAGCCTAATCCCAAAGTTGCTCTGGTGCTGCGTGGGAAAATTCATCGTTTTTTGCAGGGATCTGCAGATCATACTGTCCAGCCTTCTGATCTTTACTATGCTGGAATTGAAGAAGAGGATGAAGAGGGGGAAGAGGATGTTGAAAAATTGCAGAATTACTACAGGAGAGGATTAGATTCCTCAGAGGTCTGCTGCTCACCTCAGGTGCCAAATGGACATGGCCTAGGAACAGTTTCTGGGGCACCTTGTGTTGGGGAAGTGGAACTAAATCGAGAAGGAGGCATCAGGATTCCTTGCACTTTGCAGCAGAACAGTAATTCGACAGTAGTTCAAAACCAAATGACCCAAGGTCTAAATGGGACTGGGTTTTCATCTGAAAGAGGACTTGATTGTGACCCTAAAAGACAGACAGATACTCTGCTGTGCAGGCTGAATATGACGATGCTGGATGAAGTCATGGAGGAGAATAATCAGGACTGTCAAGAGGAAGAATCGAGTGATGTCGTTGAGCACATACTGAAGGAATTGCGAGGGATCAACAAAATTCAAGAGGAGATTTCAGACTTGAGGGAGTACCTGTCATCTGTTTGTGGTTCTGTCGAGGAGGTCTCTAGTTGTGTGGATGCCGTCTTAATGGAGATTGAATGCATGCGGTCTAGAAACAAATCTGGTGTAGAGACTTGGCCAGGAGCAATGGGTGGCACTGAGAGTCACTCCCACCAATCACACAAATCAAATAATACTGTTAGTATAGGTTGCTACAAGCCTTACACTGTTGAATCCTCAAGTAGCTGCGGTGATATACTCTCAGAATATCAAGTTAATGGGAAGCACAAAGAGGGACCAAGGCAGTCTACTTTCACTAGTGTTGAGACTTCAAACCACGATGAACACCATCCTTTTACACAAGAAGCATCTAATCAAAGGTCTGATGGCTCTCAAGGTGCAGGGAGAAGGAAACTAAGCTTTGGTTATCTTGAGCGCCAGGATGGACAGGACTGTCCAAGCATCAGTTCCCTATCTTCGGGTCAGAGTTCCAAGTCTGAATCTGATCCAGAAAGACCCACCTCTGGACATGACAAAGCAGGGAGTAAAAGTAAGACCTGGAACCCAGTGGCATTTAAACACAGTGGGAGTGGAGAGATTGGTTGGAGCGAAGATGATTCTTGCTCCAGACAAGCCAGTTTTGAAGAGGCAATGAGCAGCTGGGACCCATCAAGAGCCGCAAGTACTCGTATGATGAGCACCTCAGATCAAATATCCATAGTATCTAGTAAACACTACAACTTTCCAGTTAGTACAAGCAATAGAGAAGATTGGAAGCTGTATGATGCAGAAATGCTTCCTGAAGAACCTGTTTTGGGCTGCCATAATTGCAATGCAGATGGTAAATGTCCTCAGAGTTCTGTTTATCAGAATGACATTTATCACATGTCGTCGTCTTGTGAAAATTGCGTAGTTCCATTTGAAAGTCAGTCAATAGAAAGTGTAGTTATTGAGCCATCCGGGAATCTTCTATGTGAAGGTACATCACTCTGTAATCAAAATGTCCCTGATTGGAAGCCAGACTCGGTTGATGACAGCAATATGGCGTTTAATGTAAAAAAGTTTGGTAGAGCAGTTCTCGACTTTAAAACTGCTTTGCGGGGAGCCCTGAAGAAGATGGATGGAACTAGTGATACTTTGCTTGGGGAAAAGGTTGAAGTCCATACAATGATTTCCCTGTGTGGGGAACAACAAGGAATGGTAAATCTTGTAAATTCTGAGATACCAAATTTAGAGATGCCTCACATGGAGACTACACAAAAAGAAATAAATTATTCTGAGTGGCCTCAAGCCATCAGTACTGAGAAAGGTTTCATACAGATACCCCAAAGCCTATCCACCAAAGCAAATCCTGAATCACCTCCTCACCAGCATAATATTGAAGATTCAGAACATCCAAAATCTCCAGGGTTGGATTCGTCCACAAGTAATGCATCAGATGCTACACCTGGACATCCAACCAATGCTCATTTACCACAGTGTTTCTCTTCAGACATTATCCCAGACTCTTTTTCCCCCGAGGAACTTGCAGTTGAAGAGGAGCGGATAACACTAGTAGGGGGAATGCAGTCTCCTACTAAGTCCTCTACAGAAGGAGGTAGTGAAGCAGAGCTTAGTCAGCGGGAAGCACGTCGTCTGAAGTGCCTCAGGAGTTTCCAGCAGATTCTAAGGGAGAAGAGAGAGTCCAAAAGACAACTCAGTATAGTGACCATGTCATCATTTTCTGAAGATGATTTGAACCCAGGTATATTGAGTTTTGAATCTCTAAACTTTCTTAGTCATTGTTCTACTTCATTGTCACGCATTAGAAGTTCTTGTCTTAAATTTTAAATTTGCAGTGTTAGTGAATCTATTATGTCAGACATGGAAAGTAAATCATTCCGATGTGTTCCATGGTTATGCACATAAAACGTGTCTTATAAATAACATTTAAACAGTACATGTTCTTTTTTTTATCTGTAAAATATCAGATCTCATCAGAAACTGCTGACTCTTATAGCTAGAGGGTGTTTGGTCCTTTCCTGCAGATTTATTAGCTAGCACCCTGCTGGGTGTTAAACTAGTCTTGTTCCCCAGGCTCAAACAAACTAATTACACTCATTGAATTTAAACGAAAACAAATCCTACGTGAAAGTAGAGTGCAGGGAAAATTTAGGAGCCATTATAAATGAATAATACAACTCAGTGAAATTTTCATGAACTGTCTAGATCAATTGAGAAATGGCCACAGTTATGCAGTTCATATCCTTGGTCCATACTGTATACACAAGGTTATTAAACTCCCTGTCTGTAATGCAGATGTAAATGTTCTTGGACAACAAGTTTAATTGCTTTATAATGTTACGTCTAGATAAAGAGTGCTGTCTGGTTCTGCTTAAAAATGGTGTGATAGCTTGATGTGCTGTGCTTTTTGTTGTTATTTTCAGATGGAAGCCAGGATGAAGACCAGGTTATATCTTTTTCACATCATTCACATCAAGTGTCTTGATGTTTTATGTTTTCAATGCTAAAAAATAAATAATGCTGTTTGAAGGTCTGTAATGTGCATGGTGCTAACAGGCTCCCTCGATTTGGGTTTCCTGCATTCTGTTGGGTAACTTGTGTCTATGGTTTATTGCATTTTTTAAATCATGCTTTGTTCTCATGGCTTGTAGACTATGCTGCATTGTAAACATTACACACATTTTCAGTCTGTGTTATTGATTGTGGCTCATTAAAGTATCCCTCCCAGTTATACTGTATAAAATAGAAACTGTGATGGCAGATTCATTTTAAGGCCTGTTGCTGGAGTTGCTGAGTCAGAGTTTTATAGCAGTGATTTTTCTCTCAGCCTTTTTGTTTTGAGGGGTTTGGCATTACAGATGATTTTGCATAAGAATTTTTGTTGTTGTTGTAATTACATTAACAATTCATCTCTTTTTGTCAAATGATGAGTTAAGAGATAAAATGGTGTGTTTGCACTTTTTTGACGCAGCACACAGATGGCATGAATGCATTTTCAATCATTTTTCTTAATTAGTAGTAGTCCTTTATATTACATATGAAATTTAAATATTATGAATATGAAATTATCAAAATTAGGTTATTTTCTTACTTTATTAATCTATTTTTTATTTTTTTATAATTGCTTCTTTGATAGATACGTCTTTATCTTTCTGTATTCATTTTCTGTTGTTAGATTTAGGATAATATTGTTCATCTTGAGAGTCAATTAAATTGTGATTTTCTGACAGGAAGTGTACATTTTAGAGTTTTAAGAACTTGTTTCCTGAGCCCCCTTGCATGTCTAATATTGTCTTGACGAGAATTGTTCTCATGACTGGAACATTCTGCTTGTTTGTTCATGAATATAGTGGTGAAATTCAATCAACCAAATGGCAGGGCTTTCTCTATTCCTCCATCCATCCATCCATCTTCTTCTGCTTATCCGGGGCCGGGTCGCGGGGCAGCAGTCTAAGCAGAGAACCCCAGACTTCCCTCTCCCTAGACACTTCCTCCAGCTCTTCTGGGGGGACACCGAGGCGTTCCCAGGCCAGCCGGGAGACATAGTCTCTCCAGCGTGTCCTAGGTCTTCCCCAGGGTCTCCTCCCAGTGGGACGCGCCCGGAACACCTTCCCGGGAAGGCGTCCAGGAGGCATCCGGAACAGATGCCCGAGCCACCTCAGCTGACCCCTCTCGATGTGGAGGAGCAGCGGCTCTACTCTGAGCTCCTCCCGGGTGACTGAGCTTCTCACCCTATCTCTAAGGGATCGCCCAGCCACCCTGCGGAGAAAGCTCATTTCTGCCGCCTGTATCCGGGATCTTGTCCTTTCGGTCATGACCCAAAGCTCATGACCAGAGGTGAGAGTAGGAACGTAGATTGACCGGTAAATCGAGAGCTTCATCTTGCGGCTCAGCTCTTTCTTCACCACGACAGACCGGTACATCGACCGCATTACTGCAGAAGCTGCACCGATCCGTCTGTCAATCTCCCGTTCCATCCTTCCCTCACTCGTGAACAAGACCCCAAGATACTTAAACTCCTCCACTTGAGGCAGGAACTCTCCACCAACCTGAAGTGGGCAAGCCACCCTTTTCCTACTGAGGACCATGGCCTCGGATTTGGAGGTGCTGATTCTCATCCCAGCCGCTTCACACTCGGCTGCAAACCGTCCCACTGCATGCTGAAGGTCCTGGCTTGATGAGGTCAACACGACAACATCATCCGCAAAGAGCAGAGACGAAATCATGTTGTCACCAAACCTGACCCCCTCCGGCCCCTGGCTGCGCCTAGAAATTCTGTCCATAAAAATCATGAACAGAACCGGCGACAAAGGGCAGCCCTGCCGGAGTCCAACTCGCACCGGGAACAAGTCTGACTAACTGCTGGCAATACGAACCAAGCTCCTGCTCCGGTCGTACAGGGACTGGATAGCCCTTAGCAAAGGGCCCCGGACCCCATACTCCCGGAGCACCCTCCACAGGCCGCCGAGAGGGACACAGTCGAATGCCTTCTCCAAATCCACAAAGCACATGTGGACTGGTTGGGCAAACTCCCATGAACCCTCCAGCACCCTGTAGAGGGTATAGAGCTGGTCCAGTGTTCCACGGCCTGGACGAAAACCACATTGTTCCTCCTGAATCCGAGGTTCTACTATCGGCCGGATTCTCCTCTCCAGTAACCTGGCATAGACTTTCCCAGGGAGGCTGAGAAGTGTGATCCCCCTGTAGTTGGAACACACCCTCCGGTCCCCCTTCTTAAAAAGAGGGACCACAGTTGAGGTCAACAGCTCCCCACCTCTACTGTAAACAGCGTTGGTAGGGCACTGCTTCCCTCTCCTGAGGTGCCGGACGGTTTGCCAGAATCTCTTCGAGGCTGACCGATAGTCCTTCTCCATGGCCTCACCGAACTCCTCCCAGGCCCGAGTTTTTGCCTCCACAACCACCTGGGCTGTAGTCCGCTTGGCCTGCCGGTACCTGTCAGCTGCCTCAGGAGTCCCACAAGCCAACCAGGCCCAATAGGACTCCTTCTTCAGCTTGACGGCATCCCTTACTTCCGGTGTCCACCACCGGGTTCGGGGATTGCCGCCTTGACAGGCACCGGAAACCTTACGGCCACAGCTCCAAGCGGCCGCTTCGAGAATGGAGGTGGAGAACATGGTCCACTCGGACTCAATATCTCCAGCCTCCCTCGGGATCTGGTCGAAGCTCTGCCGGAGGTGGGAGTTGAAGATCTCTCTGACAGGAGACTCGGCCAAACGTTCCCAGCAGACCCTCACAGTACGTTTGGGTCTGCCGAGTCTGTCCAGCTTCCTCCCCCGCCATCGGATCCAACTCACCACCAGGTGGTGATCGGTTGAGAGCTCCGCCCCTCTCTTCACCCGAGTGTCCAAGACATACGGCTGGAGGTTGGATGAAACGACCACAAAGTCGATCATCGACCTACGACCTTTGGTGTCCTGGTGCCACGTGTACTGATGGACACCCTTATGCTTGAACATGGCCCCATTTCTCTATTCCTCTTTCTCCCTATTTCCCAAATTTTTATTAAGTGCTGTTTTTGTTGTCTATGTGTAGCTTCAACATTTTGTATTTGTTTTAACGTATGACAATATGATCAACCTCTCAACAGAATATCAATGGAGACCATAACAAACATCCATGGGCCAAACCTGGGTATGATCTCTTGCTCATTTTCAGTTTGAACCGTGTTGTTGTTTAGCTGTTCTTTATCAAACATTTGTTTTCCTTTACTGGAATATCCATATTATTATCTTCAGGGGAGAAGGAATATTTGGCATTGATAGCATGCCTGACCTTAGGAAAAAGAAGCCTATCCCCTTGGTTAGCGAAGTGGTGAGTGATTTTTATTTATTTATGCATTTTTCCACACCTCCACCCATATTGAAATGCAACATTCTATCAGATTTCTCATCTAATCTAACCTAAAGCTTAGCTTAAATCTGATCTGTTCTTCTTTTGTCATTATTTTTTTCTTAAATGCATGCCTTCATTACTAGGCCATGGTAAGTAAACCTTTCTATTAGTGTATGCTTCACAATTCAAGGTACATACTGTGTGTTTGTGTGTGTGTATGTATGTACTGTACAGTATGCATATATATATATATATATATATATATATATATATATATATATATATATATATATAAATATATAAATATATATACATTTTCAGCTTTTACTCAAAGCACACTAAAAAAAGAATCGTAACATCCTGTCTCAGAAGGGTTAGAATATGCAAGTGGTCTGTTTTTGTTTAGAATGGATTTTGGTTTTTATGTAAATGTGTCAGTGTAATTTTCCATCAGTCTTGTAATTAAATGTCTTCTCTTTACCCTTAAAGAGGGACATCTTATGTGATTGGTGCATTAAAAACCAGACAAGTGTGAATACGATTGAAAAACGGAGCACTATTTGAAGTGCTCGTCTTCTCCTCCAGTTCACTGACATGCACATGAGTCAGAAATGGGGAACTTTCATCAATCAGTCTTTGTTGCTTTACAATAAAACTAAAACCCACACAGATACATTTGAAATGCTGTGGAGAGGACACAAAAGAATAAATGCAAAATAAAAACAGGCTTTATCTGAAGCTTGTGACTTGCACAACAGTTTTCATGGCAACGAACGCTTCTTCTTTGTGTGTGAAAGTTGTTTATGAAGTGTGATATGCTGAATATAAACAAATGTTATCGCACAACTCTAGAATACTTGATTATGAATAGAATAGAAATGAATGTGAAGGTGAAAATGAGTCAGTGTATACACAAATTAAATCTTTTTATAATTAAAAGTTAACTAGAAGTCACAAAAGCAACATTATTCAATAATCCATTATTCAATAATAATATATTCTGTATAAGTAGTGTTCATTGGTTAAACAACCAATGTGTTGCGTAATGTTAAGATTTACAATATTATTGTAATGTGTCTATACAAGAGATAAATATGATCATATACAGTATGTTTTATTTTTCTTTATTTTTACCTGCCAGTCCCCTTACTCACCCTTTACCACTCACAATTTACTTGCTGAGCAATTGATGGCACAAAGAAAAGATAAAACAAGCCATTTGCGTGTTTTGAATCACTGTCATTAGCTGTGAGAGGCTAAATTGTGCTCTTATCTCTCTTCTCATGGAAAATCGATCTTTTGAGTATTGGTCTGCCTTTAGATATGTAACAATCATTGAGTTTTTTTCAGCATGTTGTATCAACAATCTTTTAGGCTGGTTTTTGTGTCTGATGTTGGTACTATTCTTGGTTATGGTATTAGTAATTTACAAAGTTATTTATGAAATGCTAAAAGCTATGTAAGTAGACATGGTCTTCCAAGATGGCGCCGCACATGGCTGCTTCAGTGCTTGGCTCTCCAGTGTTTGTACTGTTTTTGTTCGTTTTTCCTGTTTTTTGTTTAACAAACACAATCAGTTTCACCAGGGATGAACTGCTGAACATTCGGCAGAACACACCACATGATATTTTTCCGGATTTCTATTATACAGACGTTTTACTGAACATTGTTATCGGAGGAGCAGCGGCGCTGATCAAGCGCTTCAGGACGCGCAGACGGGGAAAGCGAGCGGGAGCGCTCATCAGACTCAGGAAGCGCGGATTTCGAACGCCGTTGCCTAGCATCCATCTCGCAAATCTCCGCTCTCTACCCAACAAAACGGACGAACTCCTTCTGCTCTCTCGGACAAATAAGGATTTCTCTCACTCTGCTGCTCTGTGTTTCACGGAAACCTGGCTGAATGACGCCATACCGGACAGCGCACTCCATCTGCCGGGCTTTCAGCTGTTTAGAGCGGACCGCGAAGCAGAATCAACGGGGAAATCGCGCGGCAGCGGGACATGCTTTTACATCAATGAACGGTGGTGTACAGATGTAACTGTGTTAAAGAAGATGTGCTGTCCTGATCTAGAAACGCAGTTTATCAACTGCAAGCCGTTCTATTCGCCGCGGGAGTTTCACTCGCTCATTCTGGTTAGTGTTTACATTCCACCTCAAGCGCATGTGAGCTCAGCTTTACAGAAACTCGCTGATCAGATCACAGACACAGAACAACAACACCCGGACTCTGTTTTAATCATTCTTGGGGACTTCCAATCTCTCCCGTGAACTGCCAAAATACAGACAGCATGTTACCTGTCCCACCAGAGACAGTAATATACTGGATCACTGTTACACCACAATAAAGGATGCATATCACTCTGTTCCACGAGCAGCTTTGGGACGTTCTGATCACTGTCTGGTTCATCTTATACCGACCTACAAGCAGAAACTTAAATCTGCTAAACCTGTAGTAAAGACTGTGAAGAGATGGACCAGCGAAACAGAGCAGGATTTACAATCTTGTTTTGACATCACAGACTGGAGCGTTTTTGAAGCTGCTACCACCAATCTGGACGAACTCACAGAGACTGTAACATCCTATATTAGTTTCTGTGAGGATATATGCATTCCTACCAGGACTTATTTAACACTTAACAATGATAAGCCATGGTTTACAGTAAAACTCAGACACCTTCGTCAGGCCAAAGAGGATGCCTACAGAAATGGGGACAGGGTCTTGTACAATCAGGCCAGGAACACACTGAACAAAGAGATTAGAGCGGCTAAAAAGACCTACGCTAAAAAGTTGGAAGACCAGTTTACTTCCAACGACTCTACTTCAGTTTGGAGAGGACTGAGAGCCATCACAAACTACAAGACACTATCCCCTTGCACTGAGGCTAATCAACGACTTGTTAACGGCCTGAATGAGTTTTATTGTAGATTTGAAACCCCCAACACCCACTCTGACCATCTCCTTACACAACCATTAACACCTCCTGCAATCCCCCTCTCCATACCTCCTGCTCTTCAAATCTGTGAAGATGATGTGCGCCAGGTCTTCAAGAAAAACAAAAGAAGAAAAGCACCAGGCCCAGATGGCGTTACACCAGCCTGTCTGAAAATCTGTGCTGACCAGCTGGCCCCCATCTTTTCACAGATCTTCAACAGATCTCTGGAGTTGTGTGAAGTGCCTTCCTGCTTCAAACGCTCCACCATAATCCCCATTCCAAAGAAACCCAAGATAACAGGACTTAACGACTACAGACCTGTGGCTCTAACGTCTGTCATCATGAAGTCGTTTGAAAAACTGGTTCTGGCTTATCTGAAGGACATCACTGGACCCTTACTAGACCCCCTGCAGTTTGCTTATCGAGCAAACAGGTCCGTGGATGATGCAATCAACATGGCATTGCACTTCATCCTGCAACATCTGGACAAAACAGGGACTTATGTGAGGATCCTGTTTGTGGACTTTAGTTCGGCTTTCAACACCATCATCCCAACAACCCTCCAGACCAAACTGACCCAGCTCTCTGTTCCTAGCTCTATCTGTCAGTGGATCACCAGCTTTCTGACAGATAGGCAACAGTTAGTGAGACTGGGGAAATTCATGTCAAACAGCTGCTCCACCAACACTGGTGCCCCTCAGGGATGTGTTCTCTCCCCTCTGCTCTTCTCCCTGTACACCAACGACTGCACCTCTAAAGACCCCTCTGTCAAGCTCCTGAAGTTTGCAGACGACACTACAGTCATCGGCCTCATCCAGGACGGTGACGAGTCTGCTTACAGACAGGATGTTGAGCAGCTGGCTGTCTGGTGCAGTCTTAACAACCTGGAGCTGAACACGCTCAAAACAGTGGAGATGACTGTGGACTTTAGGAGAAACCCCCCTGCACTTTCCCCACTCACCATCATGAACAGCACTGTGGCTGCAGTGGAGTCATTCAGATTCCTGGGAACCACCATCTCTCAGGACCTGAAGTGGGACAATCACATTGGCTCCATTGTGAAAAAAGCCCAACAAAGGTTGTACTTCCTTCGCCAGCTGAGGAAGTTTAACCTGCCACAGGAGCTGCTGAAACAGTTCTACTCAGCCGTCATTGAGTCAGTCCTGTGTACTTCAATTACTGTCTGGTTTGGTTCAGCTACAAAATCAGATATCAGAAGACTACAGAGAACTGTTCGGACTGCTGAAAGGATTATTGGTGCTCCCCTGCCTACCCTCCAAGAACTGTACACATCCAGAGTGAGGAAAAGGACTCAGAAAATCAATCTGGATCCCTCACATCCAAGTCACCCCATCTTTGAACTTTTGCCATCTGGCCGGCGCCTCAGAGCCGCAAATACAAGAACAGGAAGGCACAAGAATAGTTTCTTCCCCCAGGCAATCTACCTCATGAACAGTTAAATGTTTCCCACTTAAACTTATGCAAAAATGTGCAATATCCTTATATTTATTTGTTACCCCTCCATCCTAGAACATTCCTGCATCTCACTCAATCCTATTCCATTATCATTTATAGCACAATTGTTTATACACTTATTTATTTGCCAATTTGTAATTCTCCTGTAATTTTTTTTTTTTTGTGTGTTGTTGTTTCTGTTTACTGGAAGCTTATGTCACTAAAACAAATTCCTTGTATGCGCAAGCATACTTGGCAATAAAGCTCTTTCTGATTCTGATTCTTTCTGGTGCCTTTAATGGCTGAGTAGTGTTTAGCATATTAATGGGAATGTACTGTAGTAGACACAGGCATGGAATAACATTTACCATGTGTTTAAGGAAGCATTACAGACAATATGTGCTCCCACTGAGCGAGCGCAAAAGCATTGTAGTATAATGAGTACTACTGTTACTAATTGTATAATTAAACATGTTAATATTCAACCTTCGTTCCTCTCTCAGTCTCTTGTGCAGTCCAGGAAAGCAGGGATCTCGCATGCATTAGCTGCACGCTCTTCACTGAAGGATGAAGAACTGGTAAGACATGCAAAATATACAATCATCTATCTGCTTCTCACTTTATCAAGTTGTTAAAGTCATACTGTAACAGAAGTAGCGACAGAGTTTTCCTCTGTATTGTTTGGGTGAAACCGATTAACAAAAAAGGATAAAATGGAGGGCAGGATTTGGTTCTATCATTGGTTGCTAATTGGATGTAGGAAGCAGATAGATTGCAGTACATTGTGGGCAGGGTTTAAGTGCACTAATCAATTGGTAAAGTCCACATATATATATATATATTTATATATACGCTGCGTCTCGTTCCCTCGAGGAACTAGGGTTACATACGTAACCTAGAGACGTTCCTCTTCAGGAACTCGAGCTGCATCGAAGCGCTTTGGGGAACGAGTCCTAACGCCGCCAGACTACCAAACCCCTGCCTGGTGTGTATCCGAAGAGCACAGCTCAGGACAGGAGGACAGAAGCGCCTGGAGTGACTGGCATATCTAGGCCATAGAACCTAACAAATGTAAAGGGCGTGGACCACCCCGCAGCGTTGCAGATGTCCAGCATGGATACACCTGCTAAGAAAGCCTTAGAGGCCGCCATACCCCGAGTAGAGTGAGCCTTGGCTCCCGACAGTGGGGGACGACCAGAGGACTCATAGGTGACGTTGATAGCCTCGACTATCCAACGACTAATAGTCTGCTTAGAAGCAGGAGAACCCCTCTTGGGGGGACCGTAGCACACAAGCAATTGGTCAGTTTTTCTCCACAGGGCAGCTCTGTGGACGTATGCGTCCAGTGCTCGAACCGGACACATACAGTTTAGCTTCGCCTGGTCGGGCTCCCGAAAGGGAGGAGGACAGAAGGCCTGCAGCACTACAGGTCGTGGTGTAACAGAGGGAACCTTGGGAACATATCCCGCTCGAGGGTATATGAACGCTTTAGTCATGCCTGGTGCAAACTCAAGATAAGAAGGGGCCATCGAGAGGGCCTGAAGATCTCCTACTCTCCGCAGAGAGGTAATAGCCAACAGAAAAGAGGTTTTAAGTGTGAGATGTCTGTCTGAGATATCTTGAATAGGTTCAAACGGGGGTTTGCACATAGCCTCTAACACCACAACCAAGTCCCACGGGGGAATACGGGACCGTACTGGAGGTCTCAGCCTCAGTGCACCGCGGAGGAAACGTGTAACTAGGGGGTGTCTATGTCTGCTCCCATATTTAACTTCCCAGGAATATATACTGCTCTTAATGAGAGGAGTTTGTTCTGGGACCACACCAGGATCTGGTGCGCCAGCTTGTACAAAGGGCGCGAACGCAGACCGCCCTGGTGGTTGATGTAAGAGACCACTGATGTGTTGTCGGTGCGCACCAACACATGGTGACCTCTCAGGTCTAGGAGGAAGTGCTTCAGTGCACGATAAACTGCTAGCATTTCTAGACAATTGATATGCCACGTTAGATGGCGATCGCTCCACAGACCACGGGCAGGGTGGCCACTCATGACCGCACCCCAGCCGGTGAGGGACGCGTCCGTCGCTAGTGTCACACGGCGACAAGGAGCTCCCAGCACCGGGCCCTGATTCAAGAACCAAGGTTTCTTCCACATGTCTAAGGCATGGAGGCAGCGCCGCGTGACCTTGATAGTGCGAAGCGGATTGCCCCTCGGGGAAAATCTCTTGGTCTTGAGCCACCACTGTAGGGGTCTCATGTACAGCAGGCCAAGAGGTATCACGTTGGACGCAGCTGCCATCAGACCCAACAATCTCTGAAATTGTTTGACAGTGAGTGACTGGCCTTCTCTGACTCTCTTGACTGAGATGAGGATCGACTCGATACGAGCAGGGGACAATCGTGCCTGCATCGCGGTCGAATCCCATACTACGCCTAGATAGGTGGTTCTCTGAGCCGGAGAAAGTACACTCTTCTTGGCGTTCAGTCTCAAACCCAGCTCCCCCATATGTGCGAGAACGACATCTCGATGTCGAACCGCAATCTGCTCTGACTGAGCTAAAATCAACCAATCGTCGATATAATTGAGAATGCGGATGCCCTGCGTGCGCAGGGGGGCCAGAGCCGCATCTACACACTTTGTGAACGTGTGGGGTGAGAGTGCGAGGCCAAAGGGAAGTACTCGATATTGGTAGGCTTCGCCCCCGAAAGCGAACCTCAGAAACTTCCTGTGTTGAGGAAGGATGGAGATATGAAAATATGCGTCTTTGAGATCTATCGTGACAAACCAGTCCTCGGACCTGATCCTTTTTCTACTATATGCAGGACCCAACGAGATACATTTGGCAGTAGTTTCCACGCTGCTAAATAATCTACTAAGGGAATCAGTCTCTCGAGACTGACCTCTGGTGTAAGAGAACCCCGCAGGGGCGGCGAGCGTCCCAGCCCCGCTACGCGCACGGGCGGAGGATACTGAGAACGATGCTCGCCCGGGGCCGCTGCGCCCTGGAGCACTGGCAGGGTTGGCAGAACGACCCCTAGAGGGCACTGAGGTGGGACGGGCACCGTGGACTGCGGTGTGTACCGTTCTACCCCAGCAGAGGCTGCCCTCTGAAACCCTGGGCCATTGGCGTCAGGGTTTCTTGGCCGAGGACTTCTTAGCTTCGATAACCGCCCTTAAATCTAATTTGGGCTTAGAAGACCTCGGCCTAGAGCGTCGCTGAGACTCTCGTTCCCGACGCGGAGGAGCACGAGAGGCGACGCTCTGCTTCTGGGCCTCGCGGTGTGAGGAGCTAGGGTGCGGCTGGGGCATCTCCTTCCCAGATGCCCCAAGGGAGCGACGAGGGAGGAACTTATGGAACGCCGCCGCCTGTTTGCGGGCCTCCTGGAACCTGTCGACGACAGAATTAACTGCGTCGCCGAACAGGCCAGTCGGCTGGATCGGGGCGTCCATGAGGCAGACCCTGTCCCGTTCTTTCATATCGGACAGGGTCAACCATAAGTGCCTCTCCGCGGCCACCATAGCTGCCATGGACCGCCCAATCGCTCGGGCGGTCTCCTTGGTGGCGCAGAGGGAGAGATCAGCGGTCCTTCTTAATTCAGAAATATCATGGGACTTGATCTCCTCTCCCTCGTCTAGCTCCTTGAGCAGGTCGGCCTGGTACGCCTGTAACACCGCCATGGTGTGCAGACACGCACCAGCCTGACCTGCAGCCGCATACCCTTTGCCCACCAAAGCCGAAGTTGTTCTTAGTGGCTTTGAGGACAATGCCGGGGCCTTCAGAGACGATGCCGCGCCAGGGGACAGATAGCTCGGAAGCGTCTGTTCCACCCGGGGCATCGCTCTATAACCGTGCTCTCCCATCCCCACTACATTTCCGTAGTAATCAGACGAGGGGATGTAGAGGCGGGCCGAGAATGGACATTTCCACGACCTGGCGATCTCATCATGCAGGTCGGGAAAGAATGGAAGGCCCCGGCTGGGAGGTGGCTGACTCGCGCGCAGGAAGCGTTCATCCAGCTTGCTTCTCTGCGGTTCGGTAGACTTTTCGGCGGGCCAATCGATACTTAATTTTGCCACCGCGCGAGTAACCACCTCTAAGAGCTCCTCATACTGTAGCGAGTGGGGTGGCGAATCCCTATCGAGCGACTCCACATCGACCTCCTCGGAGGAAGAGAGGCGGAGCGTCGATCCCTCACCCTGAGTGGAAGGAACCGCTGTGCGTGCTTCCAACTCTAGGGATTGGGTGCCGGATCTGGCAGAAGTGGAAGGAGATAGGGACTGGCCCGTCTCCATTCCCTCTACCAGATCGACTTGCGGACCCCACGAGTGCAGCCGCCGTTCTGCCTCGGCAGAAGCGGGACCAGCACCGCGGGGAACGCTGGCGAAGGCCCCCTCCTCGAACAGAGGGCCCTCCGGGAACGAAGCAGCCGCACCGACATTCGCTCACAGTGCGGGCAGTCGGCCCCCTCGAGAGCCGACTCAGCGTGCTTCGAACCCAGGCAAACCACGCACAGGTTGTGTGTATCCCCACCCGTTATATATCTCGGGCAGGGAGGAACACACAGCCTATAACGCGATTTGGAATCGCCATCTGGGTGCTTAACTTTCGCCTTGCTTTTTGGCATGTCTAGGAGCTCTTTTAACTGGACAGACAACAGTAAATAAGACTCACAAGACGGACAAATGACATTCACACACAGAGCGCTTGCTGAAAGATGCGAAGCTGACGCCAGCTGCGTGGCACGTGCTTTTATAGCTTCCTGGTCGCTTACGTCACCACGTCGGTGACGTCACGCCCTTCCATTGGACTGATTACACACGATATTCAGAGTCGCGTACGCTGAACGCGTTCCCCAAAGCGCTTCGACGCAGCTCGAGTTCCTGAAGAGGAAGTTCATAACCTACATGTGGTCACACTTTTGTATCGTATTTTGTACTGTTGCCAACGACAAGTGTTGTAATGATAATAGAGTAATTGTTGACAGAAATTGAGTTTAAATACCTTTTATCAAAATGTAAAGGTAAACTTCAAATGCTCTGGATTGATGAATGTTTTTTCTTAAAATTTTTTTATAAATTTAAAAAAAGATGTATGCCACCTACACTTTATGTAGATAAAGATGTGATGTCATCAATTTGACACCTGTCTGCCCACTCCTTTAACTACACCTACACCATCAACCAGGTCCAGAATTTATAAAGAGTATCTTGTACTCCTTACCATTTTAACTTCTCAATTCTTAACACCTTCGTGATTTTTCATTTCAACACATTCTACGTGTGATCTGTGCATCGTTTTAAAATGTCTTCTTCAGGGTTACGTCTTGGGCCCATTTCTGGCACAAACTATTTTCAGTTTCTTTTCCTCCCTGTAGAAGAAACACGTGTACAAGAAGACACTCCAGGCTTTGATTTACCCTATTTCTTGCACAACACCCCATAACTTTGAAGTGTGGACGGCCACTACACCCACCTACTGCTATGAGTGTGAGGGCTTGTTGTGGGGCATTGCGCGGCAGGGCATGCGCTGTTCAGAGTGTGGGGTCAAATGCCACGAAAAATGCCAGGAGCTTCTCAACGCAGACTGTTTACAGCGTGAGTCACAAACCAAATACAGAAAAACAAGCAACTACAAAACAATCCTTTATGTATTGTTACATGATTGTTGCGTACTGCAGTTAGCTGTTTATTTAGTTCAGTATTTTTTGGCATTTTTTGGCATTATCCCTTATGAATGCTACATCTGTGCCATTGACAAATGCTTTATAATGAACATAACCAACTCAGTGAGGAGAAATCACGCAAAAATATCCTATATGTGAAAAATTATAAGCTTATGCACTAGAACACAAATTCTTAATATGCAATTTATGAAAAAAACAAACAAAAACAATGCAAATTTTTAAATTCAACATTGTACTTTGAAATATAATTTGTAATGCTAAAAGGTACAAATGTAAAATAGAAACCTTTTCACTAATTCAGTATACAGTGTTTGACATGTTTTCGTTCTTTTGCATGTTTTATTTTGCAATTAAATGATATTATTAAACACATCTCTACAATTGCTAGGAGCTGCTGAGAAGAGCTCAAAAACAGGAGCAGAGGACAGAACCCATCATATCATATCGGCCATGAAGGACCGCATGAAGATCCGGGAGAGGAACAGGCCTGAAATCTTTGAGATGATAAGGCTTGTGTTCAGTATGACTAAACTGAGCCATGCTCAGCAGATGAAGGCCATCAAGCAGACTGTTCTTGACGGAACATCAAAATGGTCTGCCAAAATCTCCATCACAGGTGTGGAAGCAGGGGCAGCTGTTATTGCTCTGATAACTTTCAGTGATCGAAATATTCAAGGAGTAGTTTTCATAAATGCAGATTTTTAATAGGGCTTTTAATAACATGCACTGTGCCAGCATTGATAGGCATTTTTCCATTCTTTATTCTCATGTGTGTTCACGTGTGTTTTCCAGTGGTGAGCGCTCAGGGCCTCCAGGCTAAAGACAGAACTGGTTCCAGTGATCCGTATGTGACCGTTCAGGTTGGCAAGACTAAGAAGAGAACCAAAACTATCTACGGTAACCTTAACCCTGTGTGGGAGGAGACGTTCAACTTGTGAGTCTTATACAATATTTTCAGTTGTCTTTGTTCTTTTGGAATCCTGTCGTTTATCTGCCATGTTCTTATTCTCATTTCTTTTCTATGCAATCAGACAAAATCTGGACGTTTTTAATGATGCCTCCCAGAGGAAATCATTACTTAGGTGTTGTTATATGTCATCGCCCTTGTCTTAGATATTTCTCCAAAAATTTCTTAGGAGAAGTAAAAATAGAAACAAGAGTATGGAACTGTAAAATAAATGTGGATAGCATAGCTCAAAAAATTTGGTGCATATTGGGATCTTTGACATTATGGAAGTCATTCGCTACCAACTTTTGGTTGTTTGATTACCAGAAGTCTTCAAAATATTTTTGTGTTCAACAGAAGAAATAAATTCATACAGATTTGCAACAATTGAGGATTAGTAAATGATGACAGAATTTCCATTTTTAGATGAACTTTTACTTTATTTATTTTTTAATAAAAATAAGCTAATCCTTAGTTTATTGAATAAATTAGTTTTTAATACATTAAACAATTCTTACAATTAACCATTCTTTATTAACATAACTACACCCTTTACATTGGCAACAAATATAGCAACTTAATTGTTAATATTGAATAGTTGTTGACTGTGATAAAGCAAAATAACAGCTCTCTTTTTCGAAGCAGCTGTGATATGTTCAAAACTTAACCCTTTCATTCCCTAGTGAGTGCCACAATTCATCTGACCGCATTAAACTGCGTGTATGGGATGAAGATGACGATATAAAGTCTCGTGTAAAGCAGCGTCTGAAGAGAGAATCTGATGACTTTTTGGGCCAGAGCATTATCGAGGTCCGAACCCTCAGCGGAGAAATGGATGTCTGGTACAACCTCGGTAAGTTCCTCTGTCTATGTATGCTTCAGTGTGGGGTGTTATTTGATTTCTTTAAATTATATTTTTTCTGTTTTCTGAGGTTTTGAAAGTAGCACTCCTCCTATACGGCTGTATAGTCTTGACATCAATTTGTAGACAGGCTTGAAGTCTAATTTGCTGTGGTCCCCCTCTAAAATTTTGAAAGGGTTTCATGTTTTGAAAAACATCTCAGATGTGCATTTTGAAACCTTCATGTGCTTTAATGCAAGTAGTTGAAAAAAGTAAAGCTAAAGTTGCTCCATGAGGGCTAATGAAGACCTTACTTTTCTCATATATCTAAAACTGATATCTGAAAAACCCATTCGAAATTCTTGAGAGAAGCCATGACTAGACAATGGTCATTTTCTGAGTTTTAGGACTACAAACTAAATGTATGAAATTAAACCATCTGTCTGTTTAAATGATGCGATTGTAGTGCAGGCCATGACTGATCTGTGCCTAAAATATGAACTGTAATTTGTAATTGCATACTTTTTCTTATTTCATTTTTAAAGTTATAATAAGCCTGATCCCATAACAATGATATAATGGAATGATCTGCATGCATTCAGATTAAAGATATAAGATTGTAACTATGAAATATGGCACATTTTACTTAAGCTATTCATGAAAACTTGCATAATGAATTAAATATGTTTAACGTCGGTACTGGACATTTTACAGTCAGTCAGATGGTTTAACTAGTCCTTGGCCACATGGCTGCTTCTCTCTTTGCATAATTATATCATAGAAATGAGAAAGTTGTTCTTCGGTTTTGATTTTCATTAGAGCGCAGTACATTTATGTCTAATCTGTTTTGTGAAGTGGCTTCCTAAAATGATAGATTGTTTCTGATTAAATATTCATTATTTTCATTTGAAGATCTTGAGTCTGATGTCTTGACATTTGAAGATACTGTTTGTTTTCTCTTGAAATAAAAGTTAATGGAATGTCACTGCTGGATGTGAATCTACTACAAGACTTTGGTCGAGGGTCATCATTAGGACGAGATGTGATAAATGGAGACTTGTCTTTTATATCAGATATGTAATTGCCATGTGTAATCTCTAACTTTTGCAGAAAAACGCACAGACAAGTCAGCGGTATCAGGGGCCATCAGATTGCAGATAAGTGTGGAAATTAAGGGGGAAGAGAAAGTGGCCCCTTATCATGTTCAGTACACCTGTTTACACGAGGTAAAGCCCTACACACACCACTTAACTTCTTTTTAGATTAAAAATATGCCTGTCTTCATGACCATTCAAAATATGTGGGGTGCAGTGTTGTAAAATAAATTAATATTCAGAGAGGTTGCATTAAATTGTTCAAAAGTGACAATAAAAGCCTTCATATTGTCACAAAAGGTTTCTTCTCAAAATAAATACTGTTGTTTTAAACTTTATTTTTTTTGAACGATTCAAGAATGGATCATGGTTTCCACAGAAATATTAAGCAGCACTACGGCCTTCAACATTGATAATAATGCAAAAGCTTTATTGAGCAGTAAATCAGCATATTAGTATGATTTCTGAAGGATCATGTGACACTGAAGACTGCTGAAAATTCAGCTTTGCCATCACAGGAATAAATGACATTTTAAAATATATTCAAATAGAAAACACTTCTTTTTAAATTTGAACAAAATTTTCAAATAAATAATGCAAAAAACAAATTACAAATCTTACTAAAATCTGAACCCAACATAATTCATATTTAATCAATTTACTTGATACTTGAAAGCAAACACACAATCATTTCTATAGCAAAACACATCACTTATCCTCTTTCTCCCTCTCTTTTTTTGTAGAATTTGTTTCACTTTGTGACAGACATTGAAGGACAAGGTGTGGTGAAGCTACCCACAGCACGAGGAGATGATGCCTGGAAGGTCTACTTTGATGAGGTCGCTCAGGGTATTGTAGACGAGTTTGCCATGCGCTATGGAATAGAATCCATCTATCAGGCCATGACGTAAGCCCTGGAGCATTTTGTCTGTATTCTGACATCTATAGGTACTTTGATGTTGACAGGATTGTTGTATTGAAGGTGGAAGAGCACGCTTTACATTCACTACCCCGACCTACAATCTTTGTCAGTACCGAGACTCGAACCCTCGACCTTTGGGTTACAAGTCTTGTACACTTTGCCAAACTGAATGTTAATTAACAGTTTAATTATAATTGTTAAATAAATAAAAACTAACCAAAACTTCTGTTTATTCAATAGTGGGACTTGTTTTGGGGAGAAGCACTGAATCACAGTTGAAGGACTGCATAGCTGTTGTAGAAATACATTCTCAGTTTCTTACTGGATGTCTTTCTGTCCACCTGTAGGCATTTTGCATGTCTGTCCTATAAATACATGCTGCCTGGTGTCCCTGCGGTAATGAGCACACTCCTGGCCAACATCAACGCATTCTACGCTCATCCCACCTCAGTGACCTATGTCTCTGCCTGTGACCGCTTCACTGCCTCCAACTTTGGGGTAATGCTAACTCAGCATCGCACACAGCCAATATGGCCTGACCACTGTAAGGATGGTTTAGGGTTTGATTTTTCCCTGGGTGCAACAACAGTAAAGCTTCTAAGAACAATGAGAAAAAATATCACTGTAGCGTAATCCTTTCTTTGTCACTGAATGTAAAAGTACCTTATTGTGTGGTGCCAATAGCCATGTGAGTAGCACACCGACTCATAGCGCCATTGTGCTTTGGGCATCCTGAGTTTGAATACTGGCTCATGGACCTTTCCTAATCCCATCCCCCTTTCTCTCTCTCCCACTTCACTTCCTGTCTAGCTGCTGTCCTTTCATTATTAAGGCAGAAATTGCCAAAAAAAAAGTCCTTCTTTTTTATAAAAGCTACGGTATTTTGAATAAAACTGAGCTGTTGTCAAAAGGTACAGTAGTGTTCAAAAGTTTTTTATTAAAGAAATTCATATATGTTGTCATAAAAGATGTATATTTGAAATAATTATTCAAATAAATATTTTCACCTTTCTATTCATGAAAGCATTTTGAAAAAAAGGACCCCCTTTCCCTCAAAAAATATTAGGCAACACAACTGTATTAAACATTAATAATAATAAGAAATGTGTTTTGAGCACCAAATCGTCATATTAAAATGATTTCTGAGGGATTATGTGACACTGAAGACTGGAGTAGTGGCTGCTAAAAACACAGGAATAAATTATATTATTAATAATATATTAAAATGGACAAAATAGACATATAGAATCATATTAAATAAATATAAAATGTATACTAAAACATTACTTTTAATATTTTCCACGATATTACTGGTTTTAATGTATTTTTTAAAAAAATGTAATATATAATATAATCTTATTTAAAATGCATATTAAAATCGTTTCAACCTCAAACTTTTGAACAGTCTGAACTACTAAATGGTTGGATGATACTGATGCAGAATGTTCCAAAGTAATCTGTAGAAAGACTCACTAAAAATAAACCACTGCTAATGCACAAGCTAATCATCTGCCTTGAACATGCAAACATAGAAAAGCGATTCAAACATTGAAAAGTCCTAGTGCTAATCGACTGAATGTCAGCACTTTTGGAATGTTGCTCAGCCAAATTCAAAGACCAGAAACACCTGTTGTATAAGATATAATGTAACATTTGATCACAAAGTGATCGTGAGTTTGATTGTTATAATCACGAGAGAGTCACATAAAACCTTTAAGGATCTCACATGACACAGCTGAAGATGCTGTCATAGCAGCCTCTGATTCTAAGGATAAATACAGCTGCTTGGATATGTGCACAGCACAAACACTCCCATCCCCTCCCTTTCTTGTACCTGACCCTTCTGCTGTATCAGTCTTGCTTATACAAGGATTTTAAAAAGATACAACATGGTGAATAACTTAGACCTTGTCAGTGTCCCTGACCTTTTGACTCCCTTTCAGGTTTTCTCATTGCCATGAGACGGATTTATCTGAAACCCTGTCTCTGGTGTGTTTTTACAGTGTGTTTCTGTTCAGTATGTGTGTCCGCACTCCACATCCTTTTCTCAAGGTCTAGATTCCATTCAAAAGGGAGATTGGTGTCAGAGAAACACTTCTTGTGGGGCTTTAAAATATGTTGCTCTGACTCTGTAACAAGATCATACTTTGCCTTTCCAAATACAGAAAGAAACAGCCAATCCTTTTTGCTTGTTTGTTTAACTTTATTCACCACTGATTCATTTTTCTCTTTGTTCATGCAGAAAGATCGGTTTGTTAGACTGCTGGATCAGCTCCATAACTCTCTCCGTATTGACCTGTCAACATACAGAGTAAGAATTTATCATGTTCATTAACTTACCCTAATCTACAGGCACAGGTGAGGATGGTGGGGTTTTAAACAAATGACAGCTTAATTAAAAAATATCTTGTTCATGCATGTTATTTACCTTAATTTTATCCAGGTGATCACAGTCAGGTATATATATATGTTTTTCAACTGGTTTTGAGAGTTGCTAGGATGAATGCATTTTATAATGATATACAGTATACAGTCGTGGCCAAAAGTTTGCTGCTTAAGTTTTTATAATAGCAATTTGCATAAACTCCAGAATGTTATGAAGAGTGATCAGATGAATTGCATAGTTCTTCTTTGCCATGAAAATTAACTTAATCCCCAAAAAACCTTTCCACTGCATTTCATTGCTTTCATTAAAGGACCTGCTGAGATCATTTCAGTAATCGTCTTGTTAACTCAGGTGAGAATGTTGACGAGCACAAGGCTGGAGATCATTATGTCAGGCTGATTGGGTTAGAATGGCAGACTTGACATGTTAAAAGGAGGGTGATGCTTGAAATCATTGTTCTTCCATTTTTAATCATGGTGACCTGCAAAGAAACCCGTGCAGGCATCATTGCGTTGCATAAAAATGGCTTCACAGGCAAGGATATTGTGGCTACTAAGATTAAGATTGAGCACCTAAATCAACAATTTATAGGATCATCAAGAACTTCAAGGAAAGAGGTTCAATTCTTGTAAAGAAGGCTTCAGGGCGTCCAAGAAAGTTCAGCAAGCGCCAGGATCGTCTCCTAAAGAGGATTCAGCTGCGGGATCGGAGTGCCACCAGTGCAGAGCTTTCTCAGGAATGGCAGCAGGCAGGTGTGAGCGCATCTGCACGAACAGTGAGGTGAAGACTTTTGGAAGATGGCCTGGTGTCAAGAAGGGCAGCAAAGAAGCCACTTCTCTCTAAAAAAAACATCAGGGACAGATTGATCTTCTGCAGAAAGTATAGTGAATGGACTGCCGAGGACTGGGGCAAAGTCATATTCTCAGATGAAGCCCCTTTCCGATTGTTTGGGGCATCTGGAAAAAGGCTTGTCCGGAGAAGAAAAGGTTAGCGCTACCATCAGTCCTGTGTCATGCCAACAGTAAAGCATCCTGACACCATTCATGTGTGGGGTTGCTTCCCATCCAAGGGAGTGGGTTCACTCACAATTCTGCCCAAAAACACAGCCATGAATAAATAATGGTACCAAAACACCCTCCAAAACAGCAACTTCTTCCAACAATCCAACAACAGTTTGGTGAACAACAATGCATTTTCCAGCACGAAGGAGCACCGTGCCATAGGCAAAAGTGATAACTAAGTGGCTCGGGGACCAGAATGTTGAAATTTTGGGTCCATGGCCTGGAAACTCCCCAGATCTTAATTCCATTGAGAACTTGTGGTCAATCCTCAAGAGGCGGGTGGACAAACAAAAACCCACTAATTCTGACAAACACCAAGAAGTGATTATGAAAGAATGGGTTTCTATCAGTCAGGATTTGGCCCAGAAGTTGATTGAGAGCATGCCCAATCGAATTGCAGAGGTCCTGAAAAAGAAGGGCCAACACTGCAAATACTGACTCTTTGCATAAATGTCATGTAATTGTCGATAAAAGTCTTTGAAACGTATGAAGTGCTTGTAATTATATTTCAGTACATCACAGAAACAACTGAAACAAATATATAAAAGCAGTTTAGCAGCAAACTTTTTGAAAACTAATATTTATGTAATTCTCAAAACTTTTGGCCACGACTGTAGACTTGATCAGCAAACTTTGTGCATATGTAAATGATATGTTGTTCATGTTTTTTATTTCTCGTGAAGCATCCATTTTACCAACGTCATACTGTGCTTCTCACTTAAGCTTCCTGTGATCTTAATTCTGTCCCTTTGATCTCCAGAATAATTTTCCAGCCAGTAGTAAACCACGTCTAGCAGATCTCAAATCCACAGTGGATTTGCTGACTAGCATTACATTCTTTAGACTGAAGGTAAGATAAAATACCTCTAAATCAAATCAAACAATGGCATGCTGTAGTGCCCTTCTTTCTGTTTTATAGTGTTTCTGGGAGATGCAGGGATGTGGGTCTAATTTGTAATACATATATTGAGTGACAGATCCTATAGAGATGAGAAATTCAATTGTGTTTCATACAGTCTTGAGTAAACGCTCAGTCATTTCTGTCTGCCTGAGTTCATACAGTAGAAAAGGATAATAGATGGTGTGAGATGAAGATTGATTTCTTTGTGCATTAAGAGAGAGGCTTTTGTGCGGGCTTTCATAACTGAGATTAGTCACTATTGATTTGTTAGAGGGTGTTACTTTGTTCTTATATAGTCATATTCTTGTCTTCTCTGGCGCCCCCTGTGTCCAGGTTCTAGAACTGCAGTCTCCCCCTCGTGCCGCCCATGTGGTTAGGGACTGTGTGAAAGCATGCCTCAACTCCACATATGAATACATCTTTAACAACTGCCAAGAGCTGTACAACAGACAGTTCCAGCCAGCTGTGGAGCCTGTGAGTAAATACATTCACGTCCTGCATAGGTGTATGTTTGTATACACACAGATGGGGATTCTTGCATCTTGTTTGGATATTTCTGCTTATATTATGTCATTATTAGAGGTTGAATTGGTCGTGCAATTGTTCTATTACAACAGAAACCACAAGAGAAGAAAGTAGGAGAAGAGAGTGAAGAAGAGGAAGACAAGAAGGATGAGAAAGAGGAGCAAAATGCTGCTTTAGAGGAACCAGGACCAAGCATACAGAATTTGGACTTCTGGCCCAAACTCATCACCTTAATAGTTTCCATCATTGAGGAGGACACGAACTCCTACAGCTCAATCATCAATCAGTCAGTCACTGCACAGATGCACACACAATATTACACACAAAGACATTAAGTTGAGCTGTTTAACCTGGTGTGTCCTCTGCAGGTTTCCTCAGGAGTTGAATGTGGGGAAGGTCAGTGCCGAGGTCATGTGGACACTCTTTGCTCAGGACATGAAGTATGCACTAGAAGGTATGAAGAAATATACATTTATATGTATGGGAAGCGTGTGTGTACTTAAAGTATGTCTGTGTTCACTGCAAATTTATTTGAGATTGCTCCTTACATCATTCCATCTTTCCTTTTCATCTGATTAATTCTTAATCATATCGTCTACAAACATTGGAAGAATGGTAAAGGTCATAATGTTATAAGGCCTTTTGGAGTCATGAACTTGGGCATACATTTCTTGTTATGGATGTGAGATAATTACACCACTCTGTTGCACGCTAAGTAATGTGTTCCCTCAAAGGAGCCTTAATCTACATCCTTTAATAACAGCTTCTATAGCTTTGAAACCATGTGGAATGTTAGTACAGTTAGGGTGCTTAAGTGCAATATCTGCCCTACTTCCTCCTCATTACATCACCATTATTGTGTGGGCCAAGTTGCTGAGTACTGAATAATAAATATGGCTGGTGTTTTGTTAATGTCTTTTCCTCTTTGTTATGTTAAAACCCCTTTAAAGGTTCACAGCCCCATTTTTGGTCTCTTGTCCTCACTCTCTCATTGCTACAGCAGAGTTAGAGAATAGAAGTCCCTGGTTTCCTTTTAGATCTTCCAAGCAGGAGTAAACTAGAGTTAACTCTTCATTCAAAAAAACAATATTTTTCTTTTGATGCCAGCATGCTTTTTTTCCCTGTATTATTATCAATGGTAAAACAGTTGTGCTGCTTAATATTTAAGTTTTTTTTTAGTATCATATTCATGATACATAACATATACATTTTGAATGAAATTCTAAGTACAGTATATAAAATTCAAAAGAACGGGGCTTTTATTTGAAATAGATTTTTTTTTCGTAACAATGTGAAAGCCTTTACTGTATCTTTTGATCAATTTAATGCATCCTTGCTAAATAAAAGTATTAACTTTTATATATTTTCAAAAATCATACCATCTTCAAACTTTTTAATGGTAGTATATGTATGTGTGTGAAATGCATTTCTTAGTGTTAGCCTCTGTAATTTATAGCTAGTTTGGAGAATACATATGTTGAAGCTGAAGGAGAGTAAATGTTAACTGGAAGAAATTCGTGACAAGTTAAAACTAAATTAGATCTGTTTACTCATGCTTGTTGTTTCCCCAGAGCACGAGAAGCTGAGGTTTTGTAAAAGTGCGGACTACATGAATCTGCATTTCAAAGTCAAATGGCTCTTCAACGAATACGTCTGTGACCTGCCCGCCTTCTCCGACACCATCCCAGAGTACCCATCGTGAGTCACACTGCTTCTAAAACTCTTTCAGAGCATCTTTGGCTAAACTTTTCTCTCTTTTCTTCACAAAATCTGCAGTTTGTTCTTCTTTTGAGTAGTTTTATGTTCGCACTCTCACAGTGCCATAACCTACAGTCTCAAACCGATTAGGATGCCTCGTTGATGCTTTCCTCTGTTGTTTAAAACGTTCTTGACCACTAGCAAGACCACTTTGCTGCCCTCTGCTTTATTACTCCTCCTGTTTCTCTATTTCTTTTTCGTTTCTCATCTGTAGGTGGTTTCTGCCATTTGTTCTCCAGTGGCTGGCTGAGAATGAAGAAGTGTCGATGGAGTTTATGCATGGAGCCCTCGAGAGGGATAAAAGAGAGGGGGTATGGTTCAGAAACTGCTGTATAACCTTTCTGTGGGGTCTGCTCTCTTGTATATGGCTTTCTACTCTTGGTCTACCAGGCTTTAAAACATACCTGGTCAAATACAATTGCTGCTTGCTTTTTATTTTTTATGGAAACCATGATGCAATTTCCAAGTTTAAAAGAACCAACATATCACAAATGTAATCATTTTATAGTGTATATATTATTGGAAATTTCTATTTTTTATTTTTTATTTTTTTTACCACACAAACTATATTTCCACAATATTTCCCACTGAAAATTAGAGTGCTTATTTACTAATGAGAAAACTTTTAAAGCAAGAGCATGATTAAGATGAAATGTGAAATTTGATTTGTGAAGAAAACATAAAAAATCAAGTCATATATCACTTTTGAACAATATTTGTAGCGTAATTTATAATAATTTTGTCAAGTTATGCAAAAAAAAATTATTTCTGTGTATTTAAGATTAATAAAATGCATAGAATTCACATGACATTTGGACCTTGTAAGGAAACAAAAGAAATAAAAACAAACAAACAAAATGCACAGGGCAAAAAGTTCCCATAGCTGAAGAAACCTCAATAATAAAAAGCTCTCCGATCTTTTTCACAGTTCCAGCAGACATCTGAGCATGCCCTGTTTTCCTGTTCAGTCGTGGACATCTTCACTCAGCTCAACCAAAGCTTTGAGATCATCAAGAAATTAGACTGTCCTGATCCTGCAGTGGTTGCCCAGTACAACCGACGATTTGCCAAGGTGAAGATCAACAGACCTAAACCATACTGTATACTACAGTACATTCAAAAGATGGTTCCAGAGAAGCTGGAAGATAGATAAGCAGAGACATAATAGATGGAAAATGGTGGCAAGAGAAATATAAGCTGCTGGCACACAGATAGTTTATCTTTAGATCGTCACCATCTGTTTCATAGCCTGTGAGTCATATTTAACTTAGACGTCTGATGCAGAGACATCTTTGTCGAAGCCTACACAGGTTTTGTAGGAACTGAGATGCGTTTACATTTTATTCGATTTTAGTGAAGACTGACTAAATACTAAATGCAATTATCTGACATGTCTATAATGGTGGTATATTCTGATATGATTTCTTTTATTCGGTAATCAGCAAATTTAGGTATATTTCAGGGAACAAAACAGCACTTAATGCATCTTCCCATGAAAATGAATTAGTTACCGCAGCAAAGTCAATTGCAGAAAGTCTGTCGTTCCAGATTACCAGCTCAGTACAAGGTGTAGTTCATTTACTCTACATACCCTTCAGGCTTAATAGTGTTCTTTCTTTACCTTTTCCCCCCTTTCCAGACTATCACCAAAGTGCTCCTGCAGTATTGTGCTATTCTAGCCAAGAGTTTCTCCTCTTACTGCGAGAAAGAAAAGACGGTGTGTGTTTACAAACACTCAGACACTAAAGTTTTTGAATTTATGTTGTCTGCTATTGTACAGTTAGAATCCAAGTAGGTCTGAGTTGTCTCATTATCTGTCCTTGTGCTGTTCGCTCTTTCCTTCCTCTCCTGCAGCCCTGTGTGTTGATGAACAACGTTCAACAAATGCGTGTGTTGTTGGAGAAGATGTTTGAATCTATGGGGGCCAAACAGGTGAGTGAGGCATGAAGTTATAACAGTTTTTTTAAGGTCTTTTTTCGACGATTTGCTACAGATCCAACACTATTACAAAAAAGTTTTGTGGTGACACTATGGTAAATTGACATAACAGGGACGAAGCCACTTCAAATGTCAACTATGGTTGACATGGTACTTTTTTGTATGTGCAACAAAAATGTGGTGCATTATAAGATTAAATATTTAAAATAACTGTTTTCTGTTTTAATTTATTTGTAAAATGTAATTTAGTCTAAAATAATTATTTCAAAGCTGATTTGTTCAGCAGCCTTTACTCTGTTAAAATAAAATTAAAGTAAAACGTTTGAATGGTGGTGTACTTCATTTTGCCAGAAATCTAAAACAGCATCACATATAACCTCAAAATGCACCGATTTAACCTGAATTTGTGTGCATTTTTTGTTTATGCTGCTTAGAGTATCGAGTTGTTTGAGCCTGTGTAACTGGAGAAACTGAAGTGTATGGTTTTGGTTTGACGACGATGGGCCTGCTGGCATTTTGCACATGATATACCAATGAACTGATTTTTATTATCTGTAATGAGTGTAGATAAGTGTGTGTGCATTGTGAATGTTTATGGTTGCTGAGCTAACCATATGCATATTTTTGTGTATGTGTAGTATACTGTTGAGGAAGAGTGGGTAGGTGAAGCGATGTCTGGGATGAACCATCCCTAACCCTCTGTGTGATTTGTGTGCCTTAGTAAATGTTGTATTTATACCCTTTCTCTAGGTTGCACTGCAGTGCCCTTTTTGCACCTCCTTATGTCACCCATATGATTTCAGCCGTCCATAGTGTTGTTCTCTTAGTATCAAATCCCTAAATCACTCTACAAATGCGACTGTAGTCTTGTTTATAAGATTATATGTGTTAAAAACTAGGGGTCACAAACACAAAATTCTGTTTGTTTTGGTCTCCTTCTGCTCAGGCCATCACTAATGATGACAGTAATCAGTGTTGGGGTAACACATTTCAAGTAACGCGAGTTACGTAATCGGATTACTTTTTTCAAGTAACTAGTAAAGTAACACATTACTTTTTTCAAAAAAGTAATGCCAGTTACTTTGTTTTTCCATTTATTGACTGACAAGTCTCCTGTCCCCATATTGGGAGAAATCAGAAGTATAAATGCGTTGTGTGTACTGTGTGAACATGATGTAGTGACTAATGACTAAATGTGAATGCGCATTAGTTCATCCCACTCAGAAAAAAAAACAGATTTAGTATTCATCAAAATGAATCAAAACTATGAAACTCAGAATATGACGCAAACCTGCAATAAATAAATGTTAACACAAATGTCTCTAATCCCATTTTATTAACTGTCTTTGCTTTTGACCTTAGTGTTTTTACATTTGCTATAAATAGAACTTCTTATATTAAAAACAAGCAAGCCCTGCTCATATTTAAAAAGTAAACACATTACTTTCCTTAAAAAGTAACTAAGTAACGTAATTAGTTACTTTTTTTAGGGAGTAACACAATATTGTAATGCATTACTTTTAAAAGTAACTTTCCCTAACACTAAAGGCAATGAGGTCTGTACACTCAACATTGCAGTACTGAGGAGTGTGTGAGGCCATGAATGCATATGTGTATGTGTGTGCGTGTTAGTGTGGGTGTTTTGCAAGATTTTGTGTAAATCAACGACAAAGTCTTCTGCTCCTACCTAGCACCTTTTATTTCTCTTTTTGTTCTTTGTTTCACTATTACTCATCTTGTCCTTCATTTTTCATTACCAGTCGGATGAATCAGATGCTAAGGTGAGAAACAGGCTTATGTCTCACCTGATGTGCTTCTTTATGAAGATGTTTATAAATCATATGAAACATTATAAATGGCTGTTCACACTGACAGAGATATGCAGTGACAGAGTGACCGGATGCAGTGCAGCAATTACCATACAATCACTGATCTATATATGATATTATATATATGTTTATAAAGTAAATTCTATATGTATGTTCTATATTTTAGATCAGTGCATACAATCTATGCCTACTAGCACAGTACAGATACTTTTTAGCACTGAGAATTTCAGTGGCGCAGATAATTGCACTACCTCTAATGGTTTTGAGGTCATTGAGGTTTTTGTTTCAGGTTAATGTTTAAGTTTTTTAAGTTAAGTTTGTGTTATGTAAAAATGTATATATATATATAGAGAGAGAGAGAGAGAGAGAGAGAGAGAGAGAAACCAAAAATGATCTCATTTGTCAAATCAGATCAGAAGTATGTTAAGAGATCATAGCTGATGCTTTTTGTAGCGCTAAAGCTTTAAAAAAGAATCAAAAGCTTTCTCTTCTACAGCTAGGATTTGTGCCTTAATTGATTCCTGTATCCAACCAAGAGCAGTGAATCTGAATAAGTACATGAGTGAGGAAGGAACTATATAGGTTCTCTTCATTCATATAGTAAATGTACTTAGTCTTAAATGCAAGTTAAAAGATATTGATTAAATCCATACAAAAGCTATATCTTTAATTGGAGGTGAGTGAATACTCTGTGTGATGCATCATGTTGAGTTTGTGTTCTAGACTCCAGCTGTGATGTTAATGATTGCAGCTGGGTTAACATCAGCATCATTACATAATGCAGGCTAATCAAAACACAGCGCTACGTACTAAGAGAACTGCAGTTACAGTATGAACAATCTGGAAAGTTCACGGAGTAGAAATTACCTTTAAAATCATACTGTATTGGAGAATTCACTAAACAATGAATGCACTTTTGCACACTTTTTGTTGTTGTTGTTGTTGTTGTTGTGCATTTATTGGAATAATTCACACCAAAATCAAAATTTGCTGAAAAATTATACCCCCTTAGGCCATCCAAAATGTTCATTAGTTTGTTTCTTATTAGAACAGATTTATATTATTTTAGCATTATATCACTTGCTCACCAGTGGCTTCTCTTCAGTGAATGGGTGCCATCAGAATGAGAGTCCAAAAAGGTGATGAAAACATTGCAATAATACACAAGTAATCCACACATTAATTAATGGCTTGTGAAGTGACAACCTGCATGTTTGTGAGAAATGCATCCATCATTCAGGCATAATCCATCTCTACACCATCACTTTAACTTCATTAGTCCCAGCTGTTCCCACTTACACTTCTCACCCAATCCTTTCACCTGTTTCCCCTTTTCCCTGATTCTTCCTGCCACTTTCAGCTGTTTGAAGACTCATTGTGACGGCACCCATTCATTGCAGAGGATCAATTGGTAAGCAAGTGATGTAATGCGATTTTTAGAAGGAAGGTTTTTCAAATTGGTGACACACTGGACTGTAATTTGAAAATGTATGATATATTTTTATTTGTAGATTGAAAACAAAGAAAAAACTTTAGTTGTTTGACTTTAGTTGTTTATTGTGTGTTGTGAAATCCTGTTGGTTGTATACCTTTCATTAGTTTGTATCGTGCTCCTGTGATTGCAGTTTAGACTGTGTGGTTATCCCGTTGCAACATTTTTTAATCTTGGACCATCTTTTATTCGCATAGTTTCCTGTCCTTCCTTCAGTATTGTATAATAAAGTGGTAAAATAATGATAGATAAATAAAGATTAGAATTGGGACGATGCTGTCACATCAGTCAAAAGAAAAAAATAAAACAGCAGCATTTTTGGGGGTTAGCATACACTCTTCTGGTACCTACAGTGTGTGTGCTTTGACATGTATTGTATTATTGTGTCCAGGCATTTTTAAAGCCAGACATGTGCCAGACATTTTTCTATGATTTCTGCATTTTTAAGATGACTCTGTGTGAAGTGGTGACACACATTCTGCTGTCCTTGAGTTTGTGTGAGT
This sequence comes from Carassius carassius, assembly GCF_963082965.1. Lineage (NCBI taxonomy): Eukaryota > Metazoa > Chordata > Actinopteri > Cypriniformes > Cyprinidae > Carassius > Carassius carassius. The sequence goes on along the minus strand of NC_081758.1, from coordinate 34,915,992 downwards.
CAGGTGTTGCTAGGTGTCACTGTCAGTGTTCATGGTAATGTTCTTTAGCTAGGAACTTTTGACTGGTATGTTCGGTGTGTGTGGAGAGAAAGAAAGAAATGCATAGATTGTGGTAATTAGCATCACAATTAATACCCAGGGCAGTACTGTTTGGTTTTAAAAAAAAAACTACAAGCAACTAATACTATAATGTTTATGTTATATGAACATACAGGATTCAAAAGTATGGAGTCCGTTTATTTTTTAACTTTAAATTTACCAAAGAATATTTGGGGGGAATTATCACTGTTTCCATAAATTATTAGGCAACCGTTTTCAAGAGTTTTTGAAATTGACTGCTAAAAATTCAGCTTTGTGGGAATAAGTTTTATAACATTTTATAATACATTAAAATAGAAATGGTATTTAATAGAGTTAATAGTTATTTTAAATTGTAATAATATTTCACTATTTTTTTATTATTGTTTTTATCAAATAAATGCAGCATTAGTAAGCATAGGAAATATCTTTAAAATAATGTAAATTCCAAACTTTTAAAAGCATTTTACTTTTAAAACATTGCACAGCAGTTTTTGCCTTCTGATTGTCGTGCTTAGGCAAATTTTTCAATCCACTCTGTCTAGCTGTTTTTAATGCACAAACGCATCCTTTGTGAATGGTCCCCTTGAGTATTCGGCTGCTACTGTTCAACATTTCAGCTTCCTTCTTTCTTTCACTCTCACCCCCTACCACTCATCCATCTGTTATTGACTCTTGTTTTTACATCTCTCCTTTCATCTGGATGTACAGCTTGACAAGCAGAAGGAGAAGGGTTTGTGTGAGCTTTAGTTTGATGTATGACAGTCGTAGTGAAGTAGTCAGTGTCGTCGTATCAGATGCTTTGAGCCGATGAATCAAATATTTAGTTTTGATTCTTCTATTTACAACTTCTTATTATTACCCAGTAGAATTATTTAACTAAATTCCTCATTCCTTCCCTTCAGTTCCCTTCAGTTTTATGAGTGGAATATAATGTGTTGTTTGAGTTCATATATGTGCATATTTGCATTTAGTAGCTCTTTAAACTTTTTCTGTGTTTGTTTGCATTCTTATTGTTTTGTTTTTTTTTCATTCTTTTTTTCTGCAGTGTGTTGCTAAGAAAGAAAAGGTGTGTGCATTTCCAGTATTTTTGGTAGTACTTTACTTAAAGCTTGTGTGTATATATATATATATGTGTATATATATATATATATATATATATATATATATATATATATATATATATAATGCACCTAATGTCTGTAGTGGTCACAGCCCTGGGGATGAGTATGAAAACTCTGAAGTGACAGCAATAATCGATCAAAAGAAACTAGATGGAGTGCAGCTAAAGGCATGAAATAGAACGGAAAGTCTTGAGATGACTTTTTAAAACTTTAACTAGTTCTTACCTGGCACACCATACTAAAAAGTTCAAGTTAAACCCCTGGAGTAAGATGCCCCTCACAGATTTGAGGCAGATGGTCCCCAGTGGCATGTTTTTGCTAGAGTTTTATCGTTTCTTTTTATGTTTGTTACAGATTATTGAGATTTTGTTATTTGATAATTCCATGTATGAGATAAATTGCAAACATAAACTTTATTTATCATAACCTGGAGGCCAGTTGGGTGGAATTATTAAAGCTAAATTCATTGTTTCTTTCAATTAAAATTATGGTATAGAATAATAGAGATGTAGCTCTTTGACATCTTACATTTTCTTGCATTGTGACCTAAAATGTCAAAATGCATAATTATACATATAATACAATAACATATAACATATATATATATATAATGATATTTGTCTAAAAAATATTAGTTTAATATTGACCACAATATGTTTCCATCATTGATCAGAATAAGAACTGAGTTCCATTCTTTGGTAAATAAGAATGATTTTTGAAGGATCACATGACATTGAAGACTGGAGTAATGATGCTGAAAATTCAGCTTTGTATTCACATAGAAATAGAAAAAGTTATTTTAAATTGTAGTAATATTTCTCAATATTACTGTTCTTATTTTATTTTTAATCAAATAAATGCAGCCTTGATGATCATCCGAGATATATCTTTCAAAAACATTTAAAATTCTTACTGACCCCAAACTTTAATGTTTTTAAACATTAAAACATACAGTATTTGATTTATAATTTTTATATATGCGCATATTATGTATATTTTTACATGCTTTTTTACAATATTACAGGATCATCTTTATTATGTTAATGTTATGCTATGACAACTAAAATAGCAAATGTTTGCATTTATTTCCCTTAATGTCTTTTGAATAATGCATCATAATTATGTGCTTAATTTTATTCAGCCTATTTAGTGCTCATAGTTTCTATATTGTGTGTTATTTGTGTATGTCTTTTTCTTTATTCATGTGCTTGTTTACACGTTCTGGCATCAGGGGGAAAAGGAGGACAAAGAGAAGTAGGTTCACATACACACGCGCGTGCACACACACACACACACACACACTGTTTGGCCATGGTAGTGTTTCCCCATAGTCTCTGGATCAACAGGACTCTGTGTGAATGTAATTTTGTTTCTCTGTCTCAAAGATGAGAACACGACCACAGAGGTGGGTGATAGAGCCGAGGTAATAAGCTGATGCACGTCTGTGTGTGTGTGGTACTTTCTGAAACATGATAGAACAAGGTCTCATTAGTGTGAGGAGCAAGCGTGTGTATAGAATCTGCTGGGAAGGAGAGATGTGTGCTGTTTGGCTGTGATCCTGTCCCCAGGGGTCCAGTACCTCATTGTCAAAGGGTTGTTTTTAGGTGGAATAGGATTCTTGTGCCCTGATGTGACACAAAAACAATTACCTATAATTGAAAGCTTAAATAATGATTTGCCTTTGGCAGATGAGATGATTTAGTTGTTGTCAGTGAATAAATGATAATAGTTTTGGTAAACACAGTAACAGATGCTTATTATTTTTTCTTCTATCTTGGATTGTTTTTCTAGATCATAAGTCTAGTCTACTCACTCTTTTATTGGTAGTTTAAGGTAGTCTTGTGTTGCCAGGCTTTTGACTGAAGTCTGGTCAACTTCGTTCGGATCATTTTAATGACTTGAATCTTTGAATCTTTTTCAGCAAAATAAACAAATCCGTATTCAAGTCATATTGTGTAGTTAATTTAAAATGTCAAATTTTCAATAGGCAAAATCCACACACACCATGCACATATAAAATCTTTAATCATATTTTGAATTAGAAATCATTATAATGCAACCAAACGATAAATTCTTCAGCGTCTTATGGTCTGAGTCTTTAATTAATTATGTGACAGACACAGACACTGTACTGCAAACAAAAAGCATTCATTCACCAAACTACACTTTTGTATCACAGTCATATGTTAAAGACTGAAAAGATGAACATGCACAGTCACAACAAAATGAACAAATTATTCTTTATTTTAGAGTCATATAAAAATAATTCAAAATGAAAAAATTATTGATGACCAACCCATAACTGGTAACAAAGTAACTGGACTACTTTGATGTTTTTCTGACCTTTCTGGACATGGACAGTATACGGTACACACAGCTTCAATGGAGGGACTGAGAACTCTCGGACTAAATCTAAAATATCTTAAACTGTGTTCAGAAGATAAACAGAGGTCTCATTGTTTTGGAACGACATGAGGGTGAGTTATAAATGACAATTTTGATTATTGGGTGAACTAACCCTTTAATACACATTGCACAATATGATGTCCAGTAAAGACTCACACATTTGTTTTATTTTTTTTCGCTAACTCTGAGAGATGGTGATATGAGCCGTGTCATCTCGAGCTATAAGATCCAGTCTCTATTGGACTTAAGTTTATTTAACTTTGTGCCCGCTGTGATGAGTAAATACAGTTGTCAATTCCAAACACTGATTGTGTGAATGTGACCTTGGACAGAGAGTAGATTAGACCTCACTACTGTCAGACTAAAATTGAGTTTGAATGTTTTCCCCATTTTATTTATTCAAATTTATTTCATTCTTCAGTCTAAAGTTGAAGGGAAAGAGGTTTGTGGTGTTTCTCTTGCAGTTTAAACTGTAACGTTTCTGTATTTATCTAAATTTTAACATTCAGAAGCATCAATGCCACTGAGGATTTGCTCAGGTGTATCATTTTTCTCTTTGTGCCTTTTCTTTTGTATCCCCATGTTATTTTCATTCTGTCCCTTGGTAGAAAGAGGCAAGAGTCGACACAAAAAAGGTGCGATAATCATCATGGATGTATGCGAGTGAGTGTGTGTGTGTGTGTGTGTGTGTGTGTGTGTGTGTGTGTGAGTCAGACTGTTGTGATGTATTGATAGAAGCCTGGTTATCTCTTCTCTTTCCCTATCACTGTGATAGCATAGTGCAAATAAACATTTCAGAAAAACATGCATTTATGATCAGTTCTATGCCTTCATTGGCTTAAATGCAAGTCCACAAGTACAGTGCAGATCAAAATTAGAGAACAACCTACAATTTCCTAAATTTCTAGGTCTATTTTTAGTCCTATTTGAAGTTATCCTAACAGGATTAGAAAGGCAGTTTTTGTGCATTTTCATAAATTAATTGTATATTGAAGCACAGTAAAAAATAAAAATAAAATAAAAATTATATTTGAAAAACAACTGGCAGCATTCCTCCAATTTTCAATGACATTGCAAGATGGCGGACTGCTCTAAGGTGACTGATAGAGGTTCTCCAGATGAAGACTAAAGGGATGACCCTTTTGACCATTGCAAGAGAAGCTGGTCATTCCAAATCTAAGATTTCTCAAATATTGCAGCTTTACAGTGACTCTAATTCAGCTTCCCCCAAAAGGCTGGTCGTCTACATAAGACAAATGCACGAGACGACAGGATGATGCGGAGACTCTCAATGGGGAATAGGTTCAACACTGCAGCTGGAATTGCTTGCGAGTTCAGCGCTGAACAGGGTATGGATCTGTCTCGCCACTTTTAAGAGAAGTCGGGCTGAAAGCGCACACTGCAGTGGCCAAGACTCTCAACAGCAGGAAGAATCAAAAGGCTAGATTAACCTTTGCTTAGAAGCATGTTGTGTGGACAGAGAAGAACCGGTCCAAAGTTCAGACTGGGGAAAGACTGAATCCCAAGTGTGTAAAGAAGTCAGTGAAAGGTGGAGGAGGAAGTGTCATGGTTTGGGGGATGTTTTCTGCAGCAGGTGTTGGTCCTTTTTGGGTGGATGCAGATGATTATCAGAACCTCCTTCAGAGACATGCAGTACCTTTCCAGCAAGCATCTCCCAATTGGCCAGCAATTTTCATGCAAAACTATGTCCCCGCCACACTACAAAATGGATAAATCAGTTTCTTGAAGCTAAGAACAATGAAATGATGAAATGGCCTGCCCAGAGTCCTGATCTAAACCCAACTGAAAAGCTCTGGAAAATCCCATAATTGATGCAGCTGCATACAATAGATGACATACTTTTATAATAGCTGCATACCCTTAACTAAAGTCAAGCAGTTAGTCAGAAATCTGGCATCACACCTGATGTGCCCATGATCCATCTAACCTCAGACCTAGTATGTACTAAACCCTGGATGCAGATTTGTGGAAACATCCACCTTCACTTAATCGAGAAAATAATTTGAGAGTAAGACAGAATAATATCAAATATGACAATTTATTATTAGTCAGGTAAAATGTATTATGCCAATTACGAAGTCAATTCAGAGATAATAGTATTAATGAAAATAAAATTAAAGTGTTTATATATTGTTCTCTAATCTTGATCTGCAATGTATTTTGTTCACTTAAGCCACAATTAAAAAGGCAACGATTTTCACTAAATTTTATAACCAGAAGTTGTCCAAATAAAAATATATCTGTTGTTAATATGTAAAATTAACATATTTCACCTTATATATATATATATATATATATATATATATATATATATATATATATATAAAAGGGATAAAGATGCTCTTCTTCTGTATTTTTTAAGTTTTATTGGGGTTTCTGGTCTTTGAATAGAAGTAGTTTTGAAAACCTACTTAAAAGTTTCCTCTGTTCTACCACTCGTCAGAATCAAATCTACATCCCTTACTGGTGATATTGTGTTTTTTAATTGTCTTTCCTGAGCAGTATTAAATTGAATAAACAAATGTTACTATTGTTCATTATGGGAATAAAAGTGTAACTCCTCCACTCTTTGTTTTGGTATTTTCTTTTATTAAACCTGCTTTAATTAAGCTGTCTGTTGGATCTGACAGATGTATTGCTGAAAACTTACCGTGGAAAAAAGCTTTAATAGAGAATGTTTCCAATTTGTTTCACTTTCCTGATGCTGATGCAAGTGCAGAACCATGACAGACATTGTGATTTTCCCCCTACATTCTCTCCTTACCTTTCCTTGCCTCTGCCTAGTTTAAGTCTGATATTTTCTATTAAACTAACACTTATTTCCGTGTGTGTGTGTGTGTTACTCTCAACAGCTTGACTCAGAGGCTGCAGATATCCTCAATGACCTGCAAGGGAAGCTTAATTCTGTTCTGGATAACCTGAGTGGCATGTTTGCCAAGAGGTAAACTTAATTTTCTGAGCCTGAATTTCATCTGAATATCATTATCGCAACGTTTCTGCGAGTTCTGCTTATAAATGTCACCTTTGTCATAATATCTCTTTCAGAAATCACTATTCATTGTTTTTGTTGGTTTCATTTTTTTAATTAAATTAAAAAAAAATATTTTATAAATTTTTTTTTTATTTTGAAGCATTTTGAATGCATCTATAAATATATATAAGTTTAAATTAATACAATACTAATCATGATTTTTTAAATAAAAATCTAATTGATTTTTATGGAGCACTTCTTGGCCTAATTCTGAATCATTCCATTCCTCTCTCCCTCTCGCTATTTGTATATGTTTATAGTTTCCAGGCCCGTATGAATGCATGTGTGTGTCAGATGGCGGAGATCCTGTATCAGATTAAAGGACCTCTGAATCAGAACAGTCGTAACACACCGGAGGCTGATGCAGACAACGCACTGCAGCCACTTATGGAGTTCCTCGACACAAAGTCAGTTCAGCTCAACTTCCTTTAGTTGCTTTTAGACCAGTTCAGTTTCAGATCACTTGTCAATTTTTCCACACTAAGTGTCTCCATGTGTGTCTATTTCTGTTTCTTTGCACACTTGGTATTCTATAAAAGAGCAGAAAAAAGTGATATAATAGCCTGTCATCAGCTGAATTGTACTGTATCTCATAAATTGCCCAGGGAAATTCTCCAGACTGCCACATGTAATATGTACATACACATAACCTGTTTACGATGTGTGTTGCAGCCTCAGCATCTTTGCAGACATATGTGACAAGACTGTGTTGAAGCGTGTGCTAAAGGATCTCTGGAGGAATGTTCTGATCTGCATGGAGAAAACGATTGTGTTACCTCAGAGCAGTGACAGTATAGTGAGTTATTTTACAGGAAACATACACATGATGGTCAGTGTTAGACACCTAAAAACTAATTTCATGACACGAGCAGTACTATGATTCTCTGTCCCTGCTCTCAGAACACCATATGATTATCAGTGTTTTTATTATTGTTATTTCAATTGTCAGTGTTAGTATACTATCTAGGGAAATCAATGACTACAGTACTCAATCACTCAGAAGTGACGGCGATGATCAAATCATGAAAACACAATGATTGAATAGGTTTCTCAGTTTCCTGGCTTTTCCTTTTGTGTTATTTTTTGGTTTTCTTTTATTCAGTTTTTATTTTAAATTTAGTTTTATTGCAGCATTTTGCATTCACAAAAACAGAGATTGTGACAAAGCATGACCCACGTGACAGTGGTGATTGATCACGCACAATGGAAAAAAGAATGCCATTTATTTTGCTCAAAATTAAAACATGCCAAAAAAGAGCTTTTATTTTATTTTATTTGATCATGTTTTGTTTTCAGTTTATTTTATTTTGTCATTTTTTAACTGGTGGTAACTTGTGGTATGATTTGTCATGGCTGCATTTTCTGCAGTGTTTTAAAGTTAAAACTATTTTTAAATTGAGATGGCATCTGCGCTGTTTATGGCAATTTTTTTAAAATAAAGAGAAAAATGTCTTGCACTAGAGTAGACAGCATGACTATAATGGCCATTCTGAAGTTAACACACTTTTGACATTTAGGCTTTTAATAATGTTTTTCAGCTAATACTGGCAGGCAGAAGTTTGAAATATTGTTTTTCTATTTTTTTCTTGTAGGGAGCTCCACTTCTTACTGCTGCTAAGGAACTGTCTAAACTAAAGGTGTCAACCATAGTTACCTGAAACGTATAAGCTATAGCCTAATCCAGTGGGTGTGGCTAATGCATCTCTCATTATAGGGAGGGGTGGAGCCAAAAAGCTTGTCACCAAGGCAATGTGTGATCGTGGAGGCAGCACTGGATTCAATCAAGGTGTGTTGGTGGATATGGCATGCTTGCTGAGTTACAACATGTTAAATTAACTTTCACACATTGCACACTGAGTGTTTGGGTTCTTGGGATCGGTGCGTCATTAATGTGTGTGGGAAGGAGAGAAAATTTGAAACAGTCTGAGAAAGCTTCTCACCACAAGCATGCCTTTTCACACATGAATTCTTTTCGGCACCTTTTGCAGAAGGAAATTCACGCTCATTTTCTCTCTCTCTCTCTTTAACCTGCTACTGGGTAGCTCTTCTTCCATGCTGGTGGGAACGGTTTAAAAAAAGCATACCTGGAGAAGAGCCCTGAGCTGTCATCGCTGCGCTATGCTCTCTCACTATATACACAGACCACAGATGCTCTTATCAAGGTGTTTGTGACAACACAACATGCTCAGGGTGAGATACATACACTTGCACACATGTTCAAGTGCTGACTTTTATCAACCCTTGAACATGGCCACACAGTCTGTAAAAATTATTTGACATTTGCAAGACCCTTATATTTTTCCAATGAAATATCTTCTTGCAGTTCAAAATGGCATGGGCATCAGGTTCACCCCCAAGGAGAACGTTCGACCTGACAGAGGTGGGCTGAAGATTCGTTCATCCTTGACTCTTTGAAGGGCTAGGAACAGTGTCTCTCTCTCTCTCTCTCTCTCTCTCTATGTCTAGAGAATTAAATGCAGAAATTAGGAAATGAAAGGGAAAACAGAATTAATAAATAAAATAATAAATAATAAATTGAATTAAAATGTGTGTGTATATATATATATATATATATATATATATATATATATATGCACACTGCATATGTAAACATAGGTAAGATTAAGTGTTTTTGTGAATATAGTGCCTTGTTATAAATGCTGCATTTATTTAATACAAAAATACAGTAAAAGCATATTGTAATATTGTAAAAGTGCATTCTATTTTAAAATATTTTCAACTGTAACCTGCTATAGCAAAGCTCATTTCTTCTTATTATAAGTGTTGAATGCAGTTGTGTCTTATTATTATAAATGCTTTTGTGTGTGTGTGTGTGTGTGTGTGTGTGTGTGTATAAAGGAAAGTGTGGCACCAAATGAATTTTCAAAATCGACTCTAATGCCTTTGAAATTTTTCGCATTTTAGTTAAAATGCATTTTTGTTCCAACAAATCCTCTGCACATTACATAATTATTTCTGAAATATTTTGGGCAATATAATAACACCTAAGCTACCACTGGAACGTTTTAGAAATTTCTATTAAAATCCATTCAATAGAATTCCACATTTTTAACCACAGTCAAAGTATAAAGTGTAAAAAAAAATAAAAAAAACGCATAAGTTTGACTGCAGTGTGTTGAAAATACAGTATTTGTAAAATGAGGTGGTTTGACAGGCTCTGGGGTTGAGCGGCTGATTGGGGAGGCAGTGATTCAGCTGGATTTGTCGCCCCCCGCTGGGAACACTGAGCAGAAACTCTGTGTCAGAGGTGAGACTACAGCAAAGAGCAGCTAAATTTAGGACTTTTATCTTTGCATTTAAGTGTCTGGTGAGATTATGATGATTTAATCAAGTCTTGATTCTGAAAAAAAAATCCTGGTGTCTTTTAATGAACTCATTATCTCTTTTTCTTCATGGTGATTGCAGTAAATGACATGACATGGCAGACCTCAGGGATGTTTCGTCCATTTGTGGAGGTTAACCTGGTCGGCCCACAGCTCACAGAGAAGAAACGAAAATTCACAACCAAATCGAAAAACAACAGCTGGAATGCAAAGTACAACGAGGCCTTTCAATTGTGAGTAAAAACGCTCTCATATATTATTTAGTTTGAAACACTGCCATTTTCTATAAGATAAATAGTAGTACTCACTGGCAGTTAAACTTGTATTTAAAAATTACAACAACAGAAACACATTACTGACAATGGTCCCCTCCTTTATTTTAATCTCAGTGTGTTGGGTAAAGGCATGAGTCTGGACTGCTATGAGATTCAAATGACGGTAAAGGATTATTGTTTCGGTCGTGCGGACCGGGTGGTCGGGATCGCAGTACTGCAGCTACGTGACATAGCAGACCGGAAAAGCTGCGTGTGCTGGTGCCCCTTGGGCCCGCGTATCAACATCAACGAAACCGGGACCACTGCACTACGAATCCTCTCTCAACGCTCAACTGATGAGGTTGCCAAAGAGTTCGTCAAACTCAAATCTGAGACCAGGCCTGCTGAAGAAGGGAGGTGAAGATGAAGCTCAAGGTCGACATCTTCAATTTATCCTTAGGATTAAAGTGGACTGGTTTAAACAGAAGAAACTGATACTATAAGACAAATGAAAAGACTGACAGACAAACAAGCATTCACAAACCAAGGACCTACACTGTTTATACAATTGTGTATGTTTATTCATAGCCTTAAGAGTAACTTCACTGTTTGGCTTCGCTTCACTCTTCATGATGGACAACTGCTCACTAAATGAGTGCTAGCATAGTGTTCCCACGGTCATGAAAAATCTGGAAATGTCAAGGAAAAGTTATGGAAATTAATATAATCTAAAAAAGTAATTACTAAAATATTGAATTGGCAAGTAATCTCTGCATTTGTTTTACGAAAATGATCTAGTTAACCAAACAACTTGAAGATTCATCGAAATTAAAAAAAGAAAATTAAGTCAGTACTAAAATATTTTGTTGGCTACAAATTAGTATTTATGAGTGCAGTCTCTGCATTTTTGATGATTTACATATAATATCTAGTTAAGCATATGACTGGAAAAGTTATGCAAATTAAATCTTAAGTCGGCACTAAAATATTTTGTTGGCTAGAAAATTATTTGAGGGTGTTTTTTTTTTTTTTTTTTTTTTTTTTGTTTACAAAAATTATATAGGCATTCAAATGACTGTACAAGTCCTGGAAATAATAATAATACAGATGTTAAAAAGTCAGCATTAAAACAATTTGTTGGTTAGAAATTGGTAAAATTGTTTACAAAATTATCTAGTTTATCAAACATCTGGAAGTCACAGCAATGTATTGATAAAAGGTGTGGGAGCCCTGTGAGAATAGAAAAGCAGAACTATCACTTCACAATTATACAAAGCACATTGTAATGAAAGGTATCAGTAACATCGTGAGAACAAAAAATGTGAGAAGATATGAGAGTTTTGCCTAACCATGAGTCTATGGGCTCATTCCACATGTTCTCTGTGGCCTTCTGAATGGGAGGAGTGTTTTGGCTGGGGGAGTGGTCTATTCTAACTATTCTTTGATTGACAGGCACAGATATGCACATTTAGACATACACTTTTCTCTATTAGTATTGATCACTGATGTGTTCCAGAAATCTTATCTGTGGTACCTTCAATGCATTCATCTTTGTCGAATTGAAAAGCATTTCTTGTAGTCATATCTTGTTTATGGGTGTCTCAAAACGGATAAATACGGAAGTAAAAAAAAGACAAATATAGACAAATATTGTTCCCAGCCATTTAGAAGGGATGTCCTGTATGAAACCTTGTTTACTTTGTGCCAAGTAGTTTGTATGCTCTCTCTTTTGAGGTGTTTTGTTTGTAATATATGCACAAACACACAGTCTGTAAAGTAGACTACCACATGTGCATGCATTTCTTGTAAATTCCAGCTTTTGGACATATGTTTTGTTTATGTTTTGTCAAACAGATTGTATCCTTATTCTGAATTTATTTATAAATGATTTATGAATTAATGTGTGATTCTGATTCGTTTTGTTTATGTTTTGTCAAACAGATTGTATCCTTATTCTGAATTTATTTATAAATGATTTATGAAGTAATGTGTGATTCTGATTCTTTTGGAAACCGTTATTGTTATGCTGGTGTGTGTTTGGATGCATTGATCTGTGGTTGTAAACCCTACTCTCGCTATTTTAAACTTTCTATATGACTGTCGTTCTTCCTCTTTAATCATTTCCTCTCTTCTTTTGTCTACAGTATTTAACAGCAGAAGCTGTTTTTTTAGTGTTCCTTCTCTCTTTAGAAGTGTCTCTAGAGGAGTGTGATCCAGATACGGCAGGTCCAGCCTTGCCCAGGTTGTTGTTTAAAACCACCAGGCCGTTTCACTCCCTTGACCTCTGCCTTTAATGAGGTGACATGTTTTAAAAATCAATGAAACCCAGGTAAGACTAAATTATGTAGAATGCAGATCACTTATTTGTTTTAATGCTGGTGCATTTTGATGTGGAATATGTATATTTAAAAGGTAGGGAATGGCATTGATTTTGTGGAAAATACTTTTTCACCTCTAAATTAAAGTTATTTTGGTGGCGTCACATTCAGATTCTCTCACTTCTGCGTTTTGGGGCAGTTTAGGGTCATCGGTTCATTACATTCGTTTTATTGCAAGTATGGATAAACATTGGTAGCTTTATAAATGTTTACTGTAAATATGCTGAGAATCAGATACATGGAAAAGTGTGTAATGACAGTAAGTTCTCTCTGTCTGTGTGTGTGTGTGTGTGTGTGTGTGTGTGTGTGTGTGTGTGTGTGTGTGTGTGTGCGCGCGCTCATGAGTGTTTAATAGTTTCTATTAATATGATTAACCTGATTTCTTGGATTTTTTTTTTCTTTTTTTTTTATGGGTTCATAATAAGGTTATCTATAATAATTTCCACTTATAAAATGCATGCATTCTTGTTACCTGACAATTGTGGTATATGGACTATTTAACTGATGATTAACTAACAGGATGACAATAAGGTATAGGCCTGTGATAGCTTTCTCTCTAAATCGATGCTTGGATTCTTAGTTATAGTTTGGGGATACATTTATATATATTTATATATATTATATAGACTGATTATAATTAGCTTTATATAAAAATGAAAGTCTGTGTTTAGATGTATATTGCGTGTATTTAGTCTGTGTGTGGCCTTGTAGTGGTGATAGTGAACATGCTTAGTACTGCTATACTTTGTCAGTGGTTAGAGGAATGGGGGGGGGGAGGGTTGCTTCCTTTTTTGGTGTGCAAGAAATCGATTCTTTTCTAGCAAGTGAGTGAGAGAGAGAGAGAAACTGAAAAATGTATAGAGATCTTAACAAAAGTTTGACCGTCTGAGTTTGTAACACAGGAAGACCAAGAGTAAATGTTACCTCGGATAAATTGTCACAAGAGTGGAACAAGAAAGAGCAACACGAGAGCATTGTAAGTTGCCGCCCCTCTTCCTTGTTTGTCTTGAGTGTGTGTGGTGGGGTGGGTGTGCATGTGTGCGCGTGTGTGAATGAGTCTAGGCTGGATGTCTGCTCTCCCTGTTTCCCATCAACGTAAAGTGAGAGCAGATGGAAGACTGAGAAGCGAGAGAAAGGAGAAAGAATAGGAGGCCAGGACAAAGAGGAGACTCTTTAGCTGACTTTTTGATGATCTCTGGCTGGAGAAATAAGTCCCACACTAGACCTACACACACTACGATGTCACCGTAGGACACTTACGGTAAGAGTACGGTAAAGTTTTGGGGTGCAGCGAGAGGTCAAGGTCAGTAGAGGGGAATTCAGCAGACAGTCCTAGAAAACACAGGAAGTAAAACAATGTGCGAGAGTATGAGTGTGAAAGAGTTGTTCGTTTTTTGGGGGTTTTTCATCTGTCAGCAGTCTTACAAGAGGGTGGGAAGAGTGAGAGGTTCACACAGCCTGAGGGTGAGTTTTGGTAATCATTGCCTTCTGTACAAGTATATAAGGCATCAAAAATAGACTGAGAAAGTTGAGGTGTTTTGAAATTAGATTTCTTTTGGACTATACAACTTTCAAACCAGTCAACTGTCAGAGAAATATATGGCACACAGGGTTTAGCTCTGGAGAAGGTATATGTTAACACCAGGTGAAAACTGATTTTAAGCCACTGCAGTTTTTTTTTTTTTCCGTGACCCAAAAAAAAAGGATTTTTTATATCTCATTTAAAAAAATCTTACCAACCCCAATGTTTTGAATGGTAGTGTATAATGATTTTCTTCAGGTCCAGCAGTTTGTCATAGGCTGTGTAATGTGTATAAAGGCTTCGTGTATATCTGTGACCGTGGCATGACCCTGAGCTCCTCCGGTTGCCCATATAACTCATTGTCAAATAATGCAGTGACAACACACAGCAGTCTCTTATCTGATCAGATTATCTCTCTGACAGGCTGTTATTGTTAATGGATAAATAATTAAAAGGTCATTAGAAATTACACGCTTTTATCTGTTAAAAAGAGAGTCATCTCCTCGTTTTGCTATACCTGAGTGCTGTTGTAAGGATTGGCTAAATTTTTCCTATGCTCTTGTCTTATAGATTGTCTATTTAGTTGTGATTTATCACTTTAATGCATTTACAAGACATTTTTTATTCTTTACTATTATTATTATTAATTTGCATTTACTTTATATTATTTTGTTTATTTTTGGATGAAAATATTTATATTGGTTTGGTGTTCAAACACAAGCAAGTTCAATTGAGGCTAGTTGAAATATATAAAAACACACACAGACACAAACTATGTATCAGTATGAATAAGTTTAACACGAGTAGAAAAGGAAGTTCAGTTTAGTTGTTCAATGTTTTATTCCCGTGAGGGGATTTCAGTAAAAACGGATAAAACAGAAGTAGCTGAGTTCCTCAAATTCTGTTGTATTGTAATAACTGTGAAGCTGCTAGAAAGGATAACAAAAAGTGAAGAATAAACTAATGTTACAAATAACACTAACAATAGAAGAAGGGGAGCAGCATGTCACAACCAGTATGACATCATATCATTGGTTACATTTGGTTAAGGAAGTATCACTATTACTGTTTCTCATAGGTTGAGTTAGAGGTTTTGACTGACAGCTCTAAGCATTACATTTTGCATTGTAAATTGTCTCGCACCATTTGAGGTGACTCAACCCATGCAGCCATGTAAAGAATTGCTAGACATCTGTGGTGATAAAAGTATGGCGGATGGAGGGGGACAAAAAAGACCCATATACCTGGATTGAAGGAAGGACCTGAACTGTACAGTACATCGATGCTAGCATAAACCGCATAAACTAAATTAAACTTGTTTAAGACATGTCTATCTATTTTGTTTCTTTAAGAATGGTCATGATGTAGATTGGCCTAATTTGAATCCATGAAGTAAGACCATTTACACCTTGGCTGACTGCTAGTTGGTCAGATCAGTTCTTAAGACACATAGTGGCTGTTTATGCTGACCTCAGAATGTCATGGAGATTGCAGATGGGTTACTTTGACCTGAGCCAGTAAGCAGCCACATAAAATGCTAGAAAAAGTACTTGAAACAGCTGCCATCATTAGTCAGATCTCCATCATAGGGCCATAAATGCCAAGCATCTCACACTGGGACGTTTACAAATTCAATTCACACCAAGTTGTATATCTCCAGTGAGATTTTTAACCTTGAACATTGCTCTTTAGCTTCAGCTGCCCATTCCCATGATGCTCTCCTCTGCCTGACTCAGGCAGCATGTTTCCTGCGCCCTCTGAGTGAAGCTGAGGAAATGATGAAATCCCACTGCAACAGTGGCACACTTTTTTGCCTGTTACTCACTACACAGACATTTAGTAAAGGGTCTGCTTCAGGACTGGTTTGGTAGAGATGATGCTGTTGGCCTTTAATGTATTACTAGATGTCCTTAAGAGGTTCCTGTACTTTCCCAGTGGAATAGTGCTGGATGAGCACTATTTGAACAACATTCCTTCAGTAGCCATTAATATGTAAACTCCCGGGAAAGTTGTCTCTCTTTAGTCTTAGCCACCTTTGGCTCTGTTGACCTGATTCAGAGTGATCTTTCAGACTTCCTGAAACACTGTGGATGAGTTTTGCATGGTTTACATGTCTGAGGGACACTTTTATAAACACAGATTAAATGTAAAGCTTAACTCAAAGAAAGCTAATGTTCCAGACCTGTTTCAGTCTTGTGTGTGAGATGATGTTTACATAACTAAAAGAAAAACATTTTCAAGGAAACATTTTGTTAGCCAATTTTGGAAAAACCATCTGGTAAACCCAAATATTTGGATAGAGGTTACTTTTTTTGTTAGATTAAACATTAAGCAGGCATCCATCAGCAGTGGTGCTGGGAAGTAACCAACTAGCAATGTGGTTTAGCTTTTTCCCCAGAAACTAGGTACATTATTCATATAAAAAGTAATAAAATGCTTCTAGCCATTATGTTGCTGTTGAAACATTGATTTAAAGTGTCAGTTTTTTTTCCATTATTTTAGTCAAACGTATTTGTAAAAGTAATCAGAATCCAGCTACTTATTCCTTTGTTACTCACTGACACGTAAACTAGAAGTGAATGAATAAATGTAGCATTATTATACCAGTATTTTTAAACTTTTAGTACTCTTAAAGTTTTATGTGAGAATATTACACTACACACTGATCCTTTAACAAAGCATTGGTGCAACAACACACACCTTATGGACTATTTTCACAGCATTTCTCCACTGCCACAAATACTGCCTTTAAAAATATTCATTTTGTGCATTCTTTACAGTACTGATATTTAAAATTGTCCTTTGAATTTAGCTTTATTGCATGGCAAAAAAAAAAAAGCATTACTGTGCCAAAGCACTGACAGAACCCATTGACCTAACAATGTTGTTGAGCACTCCAAATGCAAGCATTTGCATGCAACAATGAGGCAGCAATGACAGTGCTCTGATCCATACATCGTCAGATTGACAGTACTCTATACCAGTGATGTTGGGGGATCCAGTGGGGGTGGCAATCATATTTCAGGGTGACTGTGCCACTCTTTATAACAACCCTGCTAAAATGTAGTGCCAGTATGTGCGCTCATTGGTGCCCCTTCTGCTGGTGGCGACCACCTAGCTTTCCTGTGCCTAGAAACAGGCCTGATCACTATTTTTGTAACACTGCATTGTGCACCGAACTTTATAGCTGAATAAACGAAAGCATATACTCTCCTAGAATGCTCTTCTCTCTTTTTTATTTGTAGAATTAGAGTGCTTGTTTAATCAGGGGAATCAGTTCATTTGGGTGGTTCATGTAAATATTTGAATGCAAAATTTTGCATTGTTTATTATTTTAAATATAAAATAATAAAATATTATGATATTAATAAATATAATAAAGTATATAAACATAATTATATGATTATATTATTAATAAACATTCTTAATATATATTGTAATGTGTGATTAAAAACTGTGATTCAATTCTGATATGATAATTCTAAAAGATATTGCCTATTAATCAGCTTTGTTGTTGGGTAGGCTACCTTTTGTCAGTTTAACTAATTACTATTAAAATGTAGCTGTAGTTGAACTGTTCTTCCTTACACATATCTTGAAACATGACAAACAGCAGTTTCGAAGAACCTCCCCCAGCACTGATCTGCTGTCATCTCCAGACTGTATTTCTGTGGGATCGCTGCATGTTTAATACTGTCTTAAGATGCATGTGCTGGACTACATAAGCTGCATGTTGCAATCGGTATTCTAGACTGAAACATGTGACACTCACAGATTACAATTCGCTGATTAATTTGAATGTTGTATAATATATCAATGCTTTAATGTATGGTTATGTATTCACTGTTTTTGTTGTTACAGTGTTGTGCCTCACTTGCTGTTGCTAGTCTTTTAGCTTTCCCACAGTCTGTGCAGAATACATTGTACAAGTATGCGCTTGTTTGTCATTAGCACTTCCCTTTATTGTATGATCTTTCAGCGGTTAGTCAAAGTGTTGCGTTTCACAATGTTTTCCCCCCATTCCCTCACCATTTACCAGACTGAGTTTGAGTTGCAATGTTTGTGTTGGTGCATTAAGGATTTATACTGTTAACCTGCATTGATGATATGATATATGATATGATAATTTGCACACACAGTGGCATTTCCTTTTGTCTTCAGTGGGATTCTAAAGAACCCCTTGTGCAATGCACTGCCCTACTTTCAAAACCACTTAATTGTCTTGATCTTCACATTTCTTTCCATTCTTTATTTCTTTATTTATTTATTTGCATGATCGTTTTATTCCGTTATGATTTCTATTTCTATGGCCCAGATTACAGTCATAGGTTTTTAAAAATACCCCTCAGGGCACCGGAGATTATCTGAAGTGTTGTGGAACAATAGTGACCAGAACATGCCAGCACACACACACAGGCATGTGGGGTATTCTGAGACACACAAAGCTGATCAGGAGACAGGATATTACTCCTTTTGTATGCATATTTAACTTGAATTCACTCAGATATAACCTAGATACACAAATATACACGTGCATGCACTCCTTTACCTTGTTTTATTTTTTTACAAAACCGAGATGGGGCTATAATCACATTTCACAGGAACATATGAAAGTATCTAAAAGGTTTTTTGGCTTTGTGTCAAAGGGAAAGGTGGAAATTGAGAGGGCACACAATAGCCCCTCAGAAAACTTACATATGTCTGTCACTTGATTTCTAGACAGTGTTTGTAAAATCACCAGTCATTGTTTTCCCTCCAAAGAGAGGAAGTTTAGCGTATTGAGTGAGGATTTTCTAGGTGCTGCCTTAAATTCTTTATGGGCCAGATGATGTATGACACTAACTAACTAACTATTCATTCATTCATTCATTCATTCATTCAATATTACAGTTTTAGCTTAGAATTTACATGTAAATGATCACTTTAACTTTCTTTGAATTAGTTCATTTCTCTCTTAAATTCAAATTCAATTTGCAATTCTGCAACCTCAATTTAAATTTATCATAAAATGAAATTGGAATTTACAACGCAAGTGTGTGTTTGAGAAAGGGAGAGTGTGAGTGGATGATTTATGGTATGTGATTAGTAAAATTGAAAGTTTTGCCTCTTTCTTTCTGTGGTTTGAATTTTTTTTGTTTCCCCCCTTTTCTCTGCCTACTTTTTGCTCTCTACATCTTTATTCATTAAGCAGGTCCTGCATAACATAAAGTTTATGTAATATAATTTTATTTATTAAAATAGTAGTATCAATACATTTTATATTTTAGTTCTCTCAGTGACTACTTTCTTGTCGCTGTACAGTGAGGGTACCGCCTGACCCTTCTGTGGTGGAAGTGAGACAGGTGTTCCTGCAGCATGCGTGTTTGCAAACATACATTTGCATATGTGGTTTTTATGTGTGCATATTGTGGTCGGGGCCTTGTCATTTTGCACCTCCTCCCAGAACCCCTTGTATTTGTTTCTGTGGTTTAATTGGACTCATGTCTGTTTTTCTCTGTAACCTGTTTATTTTTTGTCTTATTCTGTCACTTTTCCTGTAAATCACTCCCTGCATCTTGTGCTGCCATGATGAATTAACATCAGAAAGTTTGCACATTTGGCTTGGGTGTTGTCTCGGTCTCAGTACATGCTGTAATCTTTTTATTTTTTGGGCTCAGTCATTACTAACACTTAGAGTGTGAAAGGTCTTATGCATTCCATTGCAAATTAGATTTGCAGTGTAAAGACTGTGTATGTTGATTATACAGATTGCCATGAACTGTGAATTCAAAAATATGATGACTTGTAACCCAAAGGTTTGAGTCTTGGTACCGGCAGGTCAGTGGGGGGAGTGAAAAACCACCACGACTGAGGCAAGAACCTTGAGCAAGGCACCGAACCCCTAATTTTTCCCCCGGGGTTTCCCGCCGCAGCAATATGGCTGCTCACTGCTCCGGGTGTGTGTGTTCTCTACTGTGTGTGTGCACTTGGATGGGTTAAATGCAGAGCACAAATACCGAGTATGTGTCACCATATTTGGCCACATGTCACTTCACTTAACTTCACATTTACTGTGCTTTTCTGGTCCATTTGCTCACTGTCTTTAGTTATTGAATGGAAGAGCAGCTTGAACATTCAGTTAAATGTCTCCTTTTATGCTCTATAAATAAAGTCATCCCAGTTTCAAACTACATTAATGTAAGTAAATGATGACAGAATTCAGACGTTTAGGAAAATATCCCTTTAAGACTTCCAATTAAACTTGAGTAGGACATGTACTGATTTGTAACCCCTTAATTATTTATTTCTGGTTTTCATAATGACAATTTTTTTCCATTGTGTCTATCCATTAAAAATGCAAAATCAGGATGTACTGGTGCTTTTGTGCAAACAAATGATGCTTGAAAATCATTTTGAATCATCATTAAGCAGTTCATATTCTTTCTGGAAGGAAACAAGTTCTCTTCAAGTGTTTTGTTCTCTTTTCAGAGAAATCATGATTAATCCTTGAAAAGGAAAAGGGACGGAAAGGGAAGACATGTCATTCTTTGGCTTAGACTGCACACGGAAGAAAGAAAGAGGTACATGCACAGATCTGACAAAAGAACTAGAAAACTAAAGTCTTTCATCACTCATTTTTGTGAGGTTGAAATTGTGGTTGATTTCCCCAAAAGGTTATTGAAAGTTAGACGTTTTTGTTGTTGTTGTGTTTGTTGGTTTTTTTGAGCATCCTAACAAAAACATTCGGCAAATTATACACATCAAAACCTTCCAAAGTCTAAACATTTAAAAAGAGTTTTCCTTTCTTATGCAATTGTTGTTTCATATCAGAAAGTGCAATTTCTCTATTTATTTTCTTCTAGAGGAGGAGAGGAAGATCAGAGCAAATGACAGAGAATATAACTTATCCTTCAAATATGCTGTGAGTATAAAATCAGAAAACTAAAACAAAATCATTATTTCAAACCTGCATAAATGAACATTTATGTTATGTCTGGTGATATATTTGACAGAATGTCATCATGACCAGTTATTTTTTATTCCAACAACACCAACACTTTTTATTTGTCATTGTGTTTCATCACTTATTACTTACATCTTGAAATGATGTAATGCATGTGTAATCTTGAGACAAACCACATCTCTGCATGTAACATGATATCAGAACATTACTGAACCATCTTTCATCTCTGTCCTTTCTTCCTGAAGACCAATTCCATCAAGACCTCCAAATACAATCCCTTCACATTTCTGCCTCTCAACTTGTTTGAGCAGTTCCAGAGGATCGCTAATGCCTACTTCCTCTTCCTGCTCATCTTACAGGTGTGTATAATCCAAGATTACTGGATGAAGCATTGGAAAAATGTGTTTGTCAGTCTAAAAATTAAGTAAATTAATGAATCTGGATTCGGAAACAAAGTCCGTTTGATTCAAAAGAAGTGACATTCTTCAAAGATGTTGCCTCAGATGCATATATTTTAGTTTAGTCATGCATATTTCAAAGAATGTGGGGGAGACAGAAGTGTGTGTAACTGTTAAAAATTACATGATCAATAACAGACAATAATCATATTATCATAAATTGTATTTCTAAGCTCATATCACGCAGTCATATTAAGTGATATGACTTCTCCCATTCATACTGTATATGTACAAGCCTAACCTCTCTGGCTCACGGTGTATAGTAACTGTAAATCAGTATATTGCTGGCATTACTTGAATATCATGTTTCCACATTCAAAGCACGTTAACATTTTTTTGTTTGTGTTTTGTAGGTTATTCCTGCTATTTCTTCTCTGTCCTGGTTTACCACGGTTGTCCCTCTAGTCTTAGTATTATCAGTGACTGCAGCCAAAGACGCCATCGATGATATTGTAAGTACACACATTTGACAGTATACAGCAAACTAAAGACCTAGTCATTCTTTTTTCCTGAGAGGAAACAACAAGACTGTCATTAGACTGTTTTTGCCAAATTATTCAGAAAGTCTTTAAAAGGAGAGTCCACCCGGAAAAGAAAATTCAGTCATCATTTCCTCACCCTCAAGTCGATCCAAATCTGTATGACTTTCTTTCCTCTGCTCAACACAAAAGAAGATTTGTTGATAACCGAAATGTTTTTCCGATTGACTTTCATTGTGTTGTTTGTCTATACTATGGAATTCAAGGCAACACAATCTGTTTAGCTTTCGCCATTCTTCAAAATTTCTTCTTGTCTTTCACAGAAGATATGAGGGTGAGGATATGATGACAGAAATCAAATTTTTGGGTGGACTATACCTTACATTTTTTGGTTTATAGAAAATGTCTTCCATGCCACAATTGCAACATTTTGTTGATTGTTTTGTGCCATGTAGTACTGGATAGCCTTGCCCATTTTGACATGCCCTTAGTCCAAAATCTCCATCTTCATATCTATTGGATTGCACCTGGTAAGGAGTATGAATCAATTGAAGTATTCTTGAAATCAGGTGACAATGTGGTACACCCATTAAGTTCTGCTCTCCCCATGTGATCCAGAGGAACTCCAGTCTTTCTGCCAGACCCCAAATTGAGCTAACTTGGGTTTTCCCATGCTCTGGTTTTGAGTCTTATGGAAATAAACAACATTTTAGTGAGGCTGGCGGCTTTTACTGCAATACTCAGTACATGTCTAATTTAAATGCCCATTACTTTGATACACAGGCTTAATTTAATATGTCAAGCAAAATTTCCTCTGAGTAACAGAGACTCGCAAAGCAAAAGTTTACAGATATAAAATTTGTCAGCGGTGGACTGGAAAGTTTGATACAATAGTCCTTCTGTTCCTGCTAAGAGGAGTGGAGTGGAATTAGGGAATCACACTCCTCGCCCCTCCTCTCCTCTTTTTCTCCCTTCTAAAAACTGGGATGAGCTGGTTTCTGGATGCAGAAGGTCTTGGCGTTTGACCATTCAGCCCATGAGGGCTTCTGTTATCTTTTTTCTTTTTGCTTTCATTTGGCTTCTTACATGATTTTTCTTAAGGTTTTTTTTGTCTTCTTTTCTGACAGAATCGCCACAGAAGTGACAGAAAGGTGAATAACCGTAAAGTGAATGTGCTCATCAGTGGAAAGTGAGTGGCTGTCAAATATTGTTTGTCACCCTCTCTCTCAGTCTTGTTACCTATACACCTTTTTTCATACAAGAATTTCACATAAAACCAAATGCAATCAGAGCTGTTGTAGGTTCGATAGTTTACCAAAAAGTAGTTTTAAATTTCCTTTATTATTATTCCTTTATCTTTCATTTTGGTATATGATAATGACTCAAGAGTTTTTCAGTAAAATGCATCACCAATACTATTAATAGTTTCAGAAATTCTGCCTTTTAGCTCAGATTTGGTGCATAAAAGAAAGTCAGGGCAAATTGTATTTATAGAGCACAAGTTTAACACAACCATAGCTGATCCAAAGTGCTTTACAATAAGAATAAATAAAAAAATGTAAAAAGCCTTTTCTGTTTTCCTCAGCAATTATATGTGGGCTTTTTAGAGTAAAAAGGTGGGATTTAATGAGTTCTTCTACTTATTTGTCTCTGGTTTAATCTGGAAGGATTTTAATTTTCAACTTACTACAAAACAAACACATAAATCACAACAGGACACAGCTATAGACACACAGAAAGGTTCTTCCTGTTGTTGTAACCTGTTCTCATGTTTTTACAACACACACACACACACACACACACACACACACACACACACACACACGTTTGTTTTTGTGAAACATGGTTTTTATACTGTAGAAACTGTATATTCTATCGCCCTTCACCAACCCTACCCCTAACCCTCACAGGAAACTTTGTGGATTTTTACTTTCTCAAAAAAACTTATTCTGTATGATTTATAAGCGTTTTGAAAAATGGGGACATGGGTTATGTCCTCATAAGTCACCCTCTCCTTGTAATACCTGTGTCATGCCCATGTCATTATACAGAGTTGTGTCCTGATATGTCACAAAAACAAGAGCACACACACACACACACACACACACAATGGCTGTTAGAATGATGCCTCAGAGATCTATTTTTCTATTTTTGAAATAATTTCCAGGTGGCCCCTCATCATATTTAAAGTCAGTATCAAGCTCATCAAGAATGTGCATTCATAATTTATGTTGAATTAAATAGAAACATATAACCCACACAAGCTAAGTGTTGAAAATGTTGTGTTGTAATCATAATTATGTGGTAGACATCCATTTTTCTCTCTTTTTCACAATAGACTGATAAGCGAGAAATGGATGAATGTGCAAGTGGGAGACATCATAAAGTTGGAGAATAACCAGTTTGTCACAGTAATACATTTTACAGATTTAGATTTATATTAAATTTACCTGTAACATTTGACTTTATATCTTTACTTAAAGATTTAGGAGCAGATGCATATGGATGAATTAACATCATGTTGTCTCTCTGTATCCTCCTCACAGGCAGATTTGCTCCTGTTGTCCAGCAGCGAACCTCTCAACTTAATCTACATTGAGACTGCGGAGCTGGATGGGTGAGTACAAGAAACACAGTAGAGGCATTGTTGTTTTTATGTTTAACACATTTGTTATTATGTACATTGTTTGTTATGTGTTTCTTTTTTTCTTTTTCACACAGAGAAACCAACCTGAAGGTTAAACAGGCTCTGACTGTAACAGGAGACATGGGGGACAATTTAGAGGCTTTGGCTGCATTCAATGGTGAGGAAAAATAGAGAGCGAGAGAATACCTTGCTCTAGTTAAAGGAATAGTTCACCAAAAAATTACAATTCTCTCATCGTTTACTGACCCTCAAGTTATTGCAGGTTTGAAAACATGAGCCGAAAATTTAGAAAAGAGCAGTGCTCTGCTAGTCAACCACCGAATCAGCTTGTCCTGTCAGTCTAATCTAAGATCATAGCGCAAGCTCTCTAAAATCTTTGGTTTGCTGTTAGGTAAACTGTCATATTAGCAGAAACTTTAAAAAATACAGTTTCTCCTCCATCATTGCAGTCTCTGGATGTTCCAAGCAACAACGGACTTCTATCACCAAAGCAGAACGCTTCTCCATTTCTTCAGTTGGACATTAAAGTCTGTCAACAAAAGTCAAAAGAGCTATGCAATTCCCAAAAAAGTTAATATAAATGAAATGTAACTGAAAACTCCTAAATCTTTTCAACTTCTGAGCAATAAAATTTTCCTCTGGTCTTCTCTGTGCTTTCTTCAGGGGAGGTGTGCTGTGAGCCTCCTAACAATCGTCTGGATCGCTTCATGGGCACGCTGACGTTCGACTCGCAGAAATACTCCCTGGACAATGAGCGAGTCCTGCTCCGGGGCTGCACGCTCAGAAACACTGACTGGTGTTTTGGCCTGGTGCTGTTTGCAGGTAATAAATTCAGGCAGATGTGTGGTATATGCTCTGGAGCAGTCAGGTGTCCCAGTTTAATTCTTCTTCGGAGAATGTGTATTCTTTTGAGGCTGTAAAATGGTTTGCCAGTCCATAGACTAAATAGATTAGACCCAAACTGGTTCTTAAATAACATACTGTACTGGATTTATGGTTGAAATCATTATAGTGGCTTGCTCTACTGAAGTAAAAGTGGTCTGGTTCATTTATACACTGTTATGTCTTTAGGCCCAGAGACCAAGTTGATGCAGAACTGTGGGAAAAGCACCTTTAAGAGGACGAGTATCGATCGACTTATGAATGTACTGGTGCTCTTTGTAAGTTAAATGCTCTTTCACTTCAAGATATGCAAGATATGATATATAAGTGCTGTCAAATGATCAATCGCAATTAATCGCATATATATATACTGTATGTGTGTGTATTTATATACACATAATAAATATACACATTACAGAGTGGAGGAGATTGGTCACTATAAGTTACTAACCAAGGTTGTGTTTTTGTTTTTTTGTAGATTTTTGGGCTTCTGGCTCTGATGTGTATTATTCTGGCTGTAGGGAATTGGATTTGGGAAAACCATGCAGGGTCAAAGTTCAAAGCCTTTCTTCCACGAGAAGAGAACACTGTGTTTTCAGCGTTTCTCACTTTTTGGTCCTACATAATAATCCTCAACACTGTGGTGCCCATCTCACTATATGTCAGGTAGAGTGTGTTCATGTACTGTATAATTGTTTGTTTTCTGTAAAATTATATGAAAATGAAGAAATGAAAAAAAACAAAAAACTTTTGCACTAATTTAAAAAAGGAATGTCATTTTCATTCTCTGTTTACATTGCAGTATGGAAGTGATTCGGTTAGGTAACAGTTACTACATTAACTGGGACAGGACCATGTATCATGCACAAACTGACACGCCAGCTGAGGCTCGAACCACAACACTCAATGAAGACCTCGGTCAGATCAAATACGTCTTCTCAGACAAAACCGGCACGCTCACCCAGAACATCATGACCTTCAACAAATGCTCCATTAATGGGAAATCTTATGGTCAGGACCAGTCCCACATGCATTATTCGTTTATTTTATTTATAGGCCTATTTTATTTCAAAAGATTGCCAATGCTGACATTCCAAGACATAAAAGTCTCCTGCAGCGATCAAACAGCCAGATACTGTTTGAACTTGAAAGTGTGTTTTCTCTGCCCTACAGGAGATGTTATTGACCACTATAGTGG
Source organism: Carassius carassius (assembly GCF_963082965.1). NCBI lineage: Eukaryota > Metazoa > Chordata > Actinopteri > Cypriniformes > Cyprinidae > Carassius > Carassius carassius. The sequence goes on along the minus strand of NC_081758.1, from coordinate 34,889,227 downwards.
ACAGAGCCTGGAGATCACAGAGGTGAGAAACAAAGTCTCAAACGATCACCAGGGGTTTTAATGAGTCTGCTGGGTTAATGAGTTTGAGTTTGATAATAGGAAATGACACCAGTGGATTTCTCCTTTAACCGGCTTGCGGACCCAAAATTCCTCTTTTATGATCATAGTCTGGTAGAGGGTGTAAAACTGGAGCTTCCAGACGTTCATGCTTTCTTCAGATTACTCGCTCTCTGTCACACTGTCATGGCAGAAGAAAAAAGGGAGGGTGAGTGATTGTGTATAACATGCCTTTAATTTTTACAGTTTGTGTACATTAAAACATGAATAGTTTTATTTTTATTTTTGTTTATTCTGTAGGTGATCTGGTGTACCAGGCCCAGTCTCCTGATGAGGGTGCTCTGGTTACGGCTGCACGTAATTTCGGCTTTGTTTTCCGCTCACGCAGTCCTGAGACAGTGACAATAGAGGAGATGGGGGTTCAGAGGAGCTATGAGCTGCTAGCCATCCTGGATTTTAACAATGTGCGAAAAAGGATGTCTGTAATTGGTATGCTCACTAGTGATTGAGCAAATAGTTCACCCAAAAATAAGAACTTGTTGAAAATGTACTCACTCTCAGGCCATCCAAGATGTGAATCTGTTTCTTTCTTCATCAGATAAGATTTGGAGAAATTTATCATTACATCACTTGCTCACCAATGGATACTCTGCAGTGAATCGGTGCCAAATATATCATTGTGTTTTGATTTGAAAAACAGGGGACTGACTTTTTCACTAGATTAATTCAAGCCATGTAAAGCTATAATTCTCCAAATCTGTTCAGATGAAGAAACAAACTCATCTTTATCTTGGATGGCCTGATGGTGAGGAAATACACAGCAACATTTTATCTTTGGGTGAACTTTTGCTTTAAGAAGGCTTCATGGTTCTTCTCATATATTGTGTATTTGTGTGTGATATATGTGGGGTTTATTTTCCTTTCAGTTCGTAATCCAGAGGGCAAGCTCTCCCTGTACTGTAAAGGAGCAGACACCATCATATATGAGAGACTACATCCCTCCTGCAGCGAAGTGATGAAGGTCACCACAGAGCACCTCAATGTGAGTCAACACCAGAGGGCTCTAGTGAGTCTACAAGGAGAATGCTTTATCTCAAACACTTTAGGCAAAATAACTGTTCCAAAACCTTGTGAGCTGCCTTCCTCACTTCTGTCTACATGGGTGGTAAACTATTTGTTTCTTAAATCAAATAGAATATCATAAGCACGTTATGTCCATTGAAATCTCTGCAGATTTCCTCACAGTAGGAATACTAAATATTGGCCGTTAACGATGTATTTGATTGTGCATTCTCTCACAATCTTTTTTCTCTCTGCCTCTGTAGGAGTTTGCTGGTGAGGGGTTGAGAACTCTTGTTCTAGCATATAAGGATTTGGATGAGGAATATTTTTCAGAGTGGAAACAGCGCCACCATGAGTCCAGTGTTGGTCTGGAGGACCGGGAGGAGAAACTGGAGAAACTATACGAGGAAATAGAAAAAGATATGATGGTATGCACAAAACACTAAATATATCCAGCACACACACACACACACACACATTTATATATTACTTCAAATTATGTTACTAATATTTTTTTTATCATATAAAGTGCAGTAAATGTGAATATTAAATCAGTCATTTGCCTGCGTCTCTTGTGTTTTTGGTATGTAACTTCATCTGTAGATGGCACACTTTATACTTACTATAGCCATTTTATTCAACCAACCAACCAAAAAAAAAAAAAAAAAACTTAAAAAATGGTTTGTTAATTTACCCTAAATGTTGGCTGTTTTTAAGAATAAGAAGCTAAAGTGTTTTTGTGCTGTACTTTTTGTGTAGTTAATTGGAGCCACAGCCATAGAGGATAAACTTCAGGATGGAGTCGCTCAGACGATTGAACTGCTGGCCAGAGCAGAAATCAAAATCTGGGTGCTCACTGGTGACAAGCAAGGTGCTTCATTATTTCTACATGCTATTTGCGACCTTTTTTTTCTCATCCCAAGTGTTATTTGAAAAATTGGCATATCTGATCACTCTAAGATTACTGACATGATTAAAGTAAACCTGATGTGTTTGCATTGCCTAATTTTCTGTGCTGTGCATCTCATGCCATGAGGGAGGAAGAACGACATCAAGCAACACAATCTCTTCCCAAAGACTATTTTTGTAATTAAACTCAAACTTCTATGCTGTACATTATGAATGTGCAATGATTCAGTTATGTAACATAATGAGGTCAGTGCTTGTGTCATTTATAATCATTATGTAATGTACTGATTACCCACCATTTTTGTGCGCTTTCATGGTTGGCAGGATTGTTAATTAAGTTCTTTTAATAATAAATTACCAAATGGCCCTCTGAAAACTTTTATAAAATGTCTTTCTCTAAAAGAGACCGCTGAGAACATTGGCTACTCATGTAACCTGCTGAGGGAGGAGATGAACGACGTGTTTATTGTTGCAGCTAACTCACCAGAGGAGGTCAGACAGGAGCTGAGGTAATATATCTCATGCAGATGACATAATATGTATTATGTATTAAAACACATGGAGTTATTTGGGTGGGTGTTCACAAAATGGGTGTTTTATGAGACAATTTAAATGATTTCAGTTAAGATTCCATATCCAAGATTTAGCTTGCGAAAGCATGAATCTTTTTCCAGCCCAGTGGTTTTTTTTGTTTGTATGTTTCTACAGAATTTCTGTTGTGTTTATTCATATTGTCTCTTTTTTTGTTTTTTGTAAAGGGATGCCCGTCTAAAGATGTGTCCTGATACTGAACAAGACAAATTCCTTATTCCTGAGATTATCCTGGGTAATATTCCAAAAGTGGTTCAGGATGAAAACGTGAACGGAGAGTACGGACTGGTGATAAATGGACACAGTTTGGTGAGAAACAGGAACAGTCTCTTTCCCTCCTCTTTACTGAAAGTGACTCTTGGTACTGAGATGGGTGTTGCTGCACAGAGTGAAACCATCCCATTTCCTGTTGTTTATGTATACAGTATGTCATGTTTTCATACCCCAGTGTAATCGTATGGGATCTTTGTGTTTGTAGGCGTTTGCTCTGGAGAGCAACATGGAGCTGGAGTTTTTGCGGACGGCTTGCATGTGCAAGACAGTCATCTGCTGTCGAGTGACTCCTCTGCAGAAAGCCCAGGTGGTGGAGCTGGTCAAGAAATACAAGAAAGCAGTCACTCTAGCGATAGGAGATGGAGCTAATGATGTCAACATGATTAAAGGTGAATTCAGCTTGACAATAATATCGATGCATATTAACATCAAAATTCTTAGGAATCAATGGCATTTTAGACAGAATGTGATTTTATTTTTTTTATTTTTTCAAATGTTCCTGCAGATATTAAATCACAATTGGACTATTTTAGATTTTACTTGTTGTTCATAGCAATGCAGTTACATTATTTGTGTGTATATATATATATATATATATATATATATATATATATATATATATATATATATATATATATATATATATATATATATATATATATATATATATTTATATATATATATATATATATATATATATACAGTACAGACCAAACGTTTGGAAACATTACTATTTTTAATGTTTTTGAAAGAAGTTTCTTCTGCTCATCAAGCCTGCATTTATTTGATCAAAAATACAGAAAAAAATGTAATATTATGAAATATTATTACAACTTAAAATAAGAGTTTTCTATTTGAATATACTTTAAAAAAAATTATTCCTGTGATGCAAAGCTGAATTTTCAGCATCATTACTCCAGCCTTCAGTGTCACATGTAACATCCAGTCTATCACGTGATCATTTAGAATTCATTCTAATATTCTGATTTATTATGAGTGTTGGAAACAGTTCTGCTGTCTAATATATTTGATGAATAAAAGGTTAAAAAGAACTGCATTTATTCAAAATAAAATAAAAATTCTAATAATATATATATTCTAATAATATATTTTCTTTACTATCACTTTTTATCAATTTAACACATCCTTGCTGAATAAAAGTATTGATTTTATTTAAAAAAAAAAAGTAAGAAAAAAAAAATTTATGACCCCAAATTACTGACCAGTAGTGTATATTGTTATTACAAAATATTTATATTTTAAAAACATAGCTTCTTTTTTTTTTTTATTCATCAAAGTATCCTAAAAAATATATATTAAGCAGCAGAACGGTTTCCAACTTTGATAATGAATCATCATATTAGAATGATTTCTAAAGGATCATGTGATAATGATCCTAAAATTTTAGCTTTGCATCACAGAAATAAATGATAATTTAAAGTATAATAAATTTAAAAACAATTAGTTTAAATTATAATAATATATCACAATATTACATTTTTTTCTGTATTTCTGATCAAATAAATGCAGGCTTGATGAGCAGAAGAAACTTCTTTCAAAAACATTAAAAATAGTAATGTTTCCAAACTTTTGGTCTGTACTGTATATATATATAAAATGTTATTCTCTTTATTCTTCTGCAGCAGCTCACATTGGTGTGGGTATCAGCGGTCAGGAAGGGATGCAGGCTGTGCTGTCTAGTGACTTTTCTTTTGCTCAGTTCCGTTTCCTGCAGCGCCTCCTGCTGGTACATGGGCGCTGGTCATACCTGCGCATGTGCAAGTTCCTGCGGTACTTCTTCTATAAGAACTTCACCTTTACCTTTGTGCATTTCTGGTACGCATTTTTTTGCGGCTTTTCTGCTCAGGTGAGCCAAGTGCAACAGAACTGAAAACTCTTCTTTTTTTCTTGCAATTACCCTTGCAAAGACTTATTAATGTAAATATAAAAATAATGTGAGATTCTTGCATGTCTTTCTAGACAGTATATGATGAAGGCTACATCACTTTGTATAACTTGGTATACACTGCCCTGCCTGTTCTGGGAATGAGTCTGTTTGACCAGGTAGGGTTTTTGTGTTTGTGTGTGTTACATGATATGAAAACTTATTTATGTCTGTTTATGTCCAAACAATTCTGATGATGCTCAATTCAGACAGTTGAGGAAGGCTTTTGAAGAAACATGTGTTTTTGTTTTGTTTTGTTTTTTTACTATTAACCTTGAAGAAACGTCAATTGTGTGTTAAAAGATGAATGAGACTTTGAGGCATTTCAACTGTATATTAATGGTTAGTTTTTTTCTGTTTCTCCAGGATGTGAATGCTGGCTGGAGTCTCGAGTACCCTCAGCTGTATTTGCCTGGACAGTTGAGCCAGTACTTCAGTAAACATGCTTTCATGATGTGTGCACTTCATAGCTGGTACAGCTCTCTAGTGCTGTTCTTTGTGCCTTATGCTGCCACATATGACACTGCGAGAGACGACGGCAAAGATGGGGCAGACTATCAGTCATTCGCACTGATTACTCAAACCTGCCTCACCGTCACTATGTGTGTACAGGTCGGTATATCCCTGCATTGCAGTTAATGTTTATGCATTTAATTTGTTTAGATGTTTTAGTTATCCTAATTTCTTCTCTATATTCCCCACAGCTGGGACTAGACCTCTCGTACTGGACTGTTGTTAACCATCTCTTTGTTTGGGGAAGTTTGGGAATGTTCTTCATATTGACCTTCGCCATGTACACTGATGGACTTTTCCAGTTACGTCCATCTTCTTTTGCGTTCATAGGTAAGCAGGGCTTGCATTGTCTCTATATTGTGTTAGTTTGGGGTTTTTTTGGATGCAAAATTGTCAAAATATGTAAAAAATGTGCGTGTGCGCAAAAAAAAAAAAACTATTACTGTAAAAATTGTATGTATACTGTATATATCAGTCATATATTTTATTTTTATTTTGTTTAATATGTAGTGATGTTTGATTTTGGTGTTATATTAGAGTTTTCATCTAATAATAAAAATGGTTAAAATGCTTTACAAAAGCTGAATGACTGTGCAACTATTGTTATTATAATCATTATATTTTTTTTTACAATTTTTATTATTGGATGAAAACAATACAATAAAATGCATAAGGATATGTGAAAATCATTTAGCATTCCATTTTTTTACATTTCCATTCCAATTTTAAATATGTCATGTCACATACTGTTTTTCATATTCATTTTCTAGAAAAAGTGTTTTGTATGGAGTATATACAGTGTGTGTATGTTGTGTTTTACAGGAACTGCCAAAAATTGTCTTAACCAGCCCAATGTGTGGCTGACTGTTGTATTGACGGCTATACTGTGTGTGCTGCCTGTGGTTGGATACCGGTTCATCTACAGCCAGATCTCTCCTACCATCAATGAGAAGGTATAGAGTTACTTAACATCCCATCATTGATCCTCAAATAGAGGGTAAATCACAGTTCCAGTTACTGACCGAATAACAGCAAAAAACATAATTATTCCATGAAATATTATCATATCAATTACTTTGAAGATTGTTTATAAAACACTTTACACATTGGCATGTTCTGAATATGAATTGATTGACTATGTTTACATGCACATCAATGAAATGCATTGATGTTGCTGATATGGATGGATGGATAGATAGATAGGTGAACAAATTAACAAATCTGTTTTGATTGCTAAATACAGGTGAGGTATAAGGTGTGTCAGATGAAAGAACCTGCTCCTCGTCCGCGCCGCACCAGGCTCAGCCGAAGGAGCACACGTCGGTCTGGTTATGCCTTCTCTCACGCCCATGGTTATGGTGACCTTGTGACCTCTGGCAGATTTCTGCGGCGAAATGCGCTCACTAGCTCCATGGGATTGATTCCCACAGGACGCTCTCCTGGCTTCAAGCCCACAGGATGGTCTGCGGGTTACAGCCCGGTCGGGCGAGAACAAAACCCCAAACAGAAAGTAGAACCAACGTCACTGCAGCTGTTTCGTGCGGTTAAAGACTCTTTGTTTTGAGGGTGCAGCTTTTTAAACTGAGCTAGAACCAAAATCTTAAATGCTTGTTTATAGGGTTTAAACTCTTTGGGACAATTTCACAGCTGCTGTGTTATGTCAATATGTATATAACAGAATATCTATACGCACACTAAGAACAATAGACTTGATTCCTGAAAGTACTAAATCTTGTTTGGGAGTGTGCATGGACACACTTATCACTCAGAATGCAAGTGTGGTTTGCAGCACGAACAAACTATAACCATCGAAATACGAAATAACCATCATCCTGAAGGACAGAGATTACTTGTCCTGTCATCAGTACTATAGAAGCGACAGACAAACTCGACTGTAAGAGAGAAAAAAACAATAACACGCCAATGATGTCATAGACGAAGTCATGAGTGATCTATTTCCTGTTCTCTTCCTCTTCCAGGTGCTATGTCCACTAATGTCTTTGAGTCCTGAGTTAAATATATACCACACCTAACATTATATTAATTTCATTACTCAAAGGGCTCATGTCATATTTTTATCCTTTCCCTGAGGTCCATTTGTAATGTTTATCAAACAGTCCTAATTTAGTTCCCCCGCCCTCTCAAGGCCTTTAGGATCAAAAAGGCCTTTTTGCTACTGTACCTTAAAGAGCTCAATATAAGAGCCTTCTTAGGATGTGAAATGAATGATGGCCTATTCACACCAAGAATGTTAAATATTACATTAACTGTATTAGGGTCTACACCAGCACATGATAATATTGTTTACTAAAAGTGTGTGCTACAGTTTTGTTGTCTGCCACTTTAAATGCTCCAGCTCTTTAAAGCAGGATGGATTTGTTTGGCTGTCAATGTCTTTTTGCTTTTTTTTTATCAGCTGGAAAAATTATTTTGCAAGTAATTCATTATTGTTATAGTGTGTGCTGTGCTGTCCTTTTTAGATTCATTTTTAAAACAATATCTGTATTGTTGATGTTATCGCTGTTGTGAATGGGCCTTAACAGTCCAATGAAATGGTTCTCTACTCTTATCTTTACCAACTTGTTACCAGCTAGAATAATCATATCCATTATAGTATCAATCCCACTTCCTCTTCATTATTTTACTGTGATTAGGCAGTCCAAGTTGCTAAATGCGAAGGGTATGTGTTAATGTATTCATCACTTTGACAACACAAAGTCACAGCTTCCAGAACAAGACGTTTTTGTAGCTTTGTTTCTATACATGCTTTTTCTTTGGACTAGGACAAGGACTTCTGAATGTTTCATTATGTTTACATCCCAAAGTCGTATATTTCAAAAGATCAAGGAAGCATCCATTTTTCACATCGTGACTTCATTATGTCAGAGCTAAAAAATAAATAAAGGGAGACCAATGTGAACATATTTATAGTATTAAATACTGAATGCCTTGCATAAGACTTGGAATTAAAGATCAATGTAAGCACAAGTTCTTATGGTTTGGGAACATACAAGTGTATTTTCAGTGCAGTAAAATTTTAATTTAGCTTTTACTCGGTATACTAATATACATACATCACATTCATACTCTAATTGTACTATGCAAATCCTGTAAAAGCAAAAACATTTTGTACAAATAAACTACTTTTTTAAATATTGTATTGTTACGACCAGCTCAAGCCATAACACAAAAGAGGGATCAAACGGAAATGTTCATTCAAAAATAAGATTTATTGAGTTAAACATAACAAACAGTAACAATAATAATAATAATAAACAAAAGTCTAGGGTTAAGGGAAAACAAAAGATTGACAACATGTGTAAGCAAAACACAATGAGCCACTCATGAGGAGAGTATCCCCATGGAGTGCCTGCTCTAAACAAGACAACACTCTTTTATACACAACTGATTATCAATTAGGATGAGGAAGACCAATCAGGAACTCCCACGTCCAGGACCAATGGGATCAGGAGACTCAGGGACGTCACACCTCCCAATCCAAAAGGAGGTTCTCTAAAGAACCGACAAAAGAAAACAGAAATAACAAAAAATAGAACTGATGCAAAATAAGCATTTAATGTGAATATCCAACACTTAATACTCATCTCAATAAATCCCACTCAATTTCGCTCCCGGAATCCTGGGCCCTAGGATATCAGAGAGATGAAAGAGAAAGAAAAGAGAGAGAAGAAGAGTACCGGACACTACTAGGACAGTCTACATACGCGAGAGAGCATCCGCAATTATGTTATCCTTGCCACGTATGTGCTTAATCTGTAAGTGGAAAGGTTGAAGAATAAGGCTCCATCTCATTATTCTCTGATTCTTACCGCGCATGCGATCTAAGAAAGTCAATGGATTGTGGTCGGTGTATACTGTAATCGGACCACATACAGAGCTCAAATAGACCTCAAAATGTTGAACGGCTAAAATAAGGGCTAACGCTTCTTTTTCCACTGTAGAGTACACTTGTTGGTGACGATTGAACTTTTTTGAAAAGTAACTGACTGGATGTTCGATTGCGTTAGAATCCTCCTGTAGAAGAACAGCACCAGCACCATAAGCGCTTGCATCAACAGCAAGTAAAAAAAAGGGTTTTCAAAATTAGGAGTAGCCAACACCGGAGCATTTGCCAATAAGGATTTGGCGTTCTCAAAGGAACACTGACATTGTTCTGACCACTGAAATGGTCTCTTAGGGCTTAACAAATCAGTCAGAGGGGCAACTACACTTGCAAAATTATGACAAAACCCCCTGTAGTAACCCACCATCCCAAGGAATCGTCGTAACTCACGACGGGTAGTTGGTTTGGGAAAACTACAGATTGAATTCACTTTAGCGTGAATCGGCTTCACACAACCCCTGCCCACTACCTTTCCTAAGTACGTCACAGTAGCCTTTCCGAATTCGCACTTGGCAAGGTTGACAGTCAAGTTGGCTTTAGCTAGACGCACAAAAAGCTCTCTAATTTGATCAAGGTGTTCCGACCAAGAAGAACTGTATAAAACAACATCGTCTAGATAAGCCTCACAACCGGTCATCCCAGACAACACTCGATTTATTAACCGCTGAAATGTAGCAGGAGCGTTTCGAACGCCAAAAGGCATGACTGTGTACTGCAGAAACCTATCAGGTGTTACAAAAGCAGATAGTTCTTTAGCACGGGATGTTAATGGCACTTGCCAATAACCTTTCAGGAGATCGAATTTACTCACAAATTGTGCGGAGCCAACACGGTCAACGCAGTCATCAATTCTTGGTAGAGGGTAACAGTCTGGTTTTGTCAAAGAATTGAGCTTCCTGTAATCCGTGCAAAAACGATATGAACTATCAGGTTTACTCACTAAAATACATGGGGAGCTCCAAGAGCTAAAACTGGGTTCCGCCAAGTTATGATCAAGCAAATAATCCACCTCTCTCTGAAGTAACTTCCTTTTGATAGGGTTGACACGGTATGCATGTTGTTTCACTGGCTGAGCCGTGCCCACATCAATATCATGCTCAACGACAGAAGTTCGAGTCGGAATATCAGAAAAGAGAGAGTGAAACGAGCTTACCACCTCAATTATATCAGCCTTCTCTGACTCAGACAGATGAGACAAGTGGTGAGCCAAGTTAACAAGAATCTCAGAATTATTCAACCGGCCTTCTACTTCTCCTCGAGAGGGACCTTTCACCTCTTCTAGATGGTCTTCCGCCTCTATAGATGTTTCCGAAACACTTGTTTCTGCGGTCTCAGTAGCTGTCACAACATCAACAAAAAGAGAAGGAACAGGAGTCACATAAGATTTTAGTAAATTAACATGACACACCTGTATTTTCTTTCGACGATCGGGTGTATTTAATAAATAGTTGTTATTTGGAAAACACTTCGCGATCGTATACGGTCCAGCAAACCTAGCCTGAAAAGGAGTAGTCAACACAGGTAACAATGCCAGCACTTGGTCACCTGCTTGAAATTGTCTGGACTTGACTTTACGATCGAACAACCTCTGCATCTTTCCCTGAGATTTGGCTAACTTCCGTAGAGCAATAGCTCTAGCTTCATACAGTCGGTAACGGAAACTACTTACATAGTCTAAGACATTCTCAGGAGAATCAAAATTCGTCCACTCATCTGCTAAGACAGCAATAGGGCCCCTAACAGTGTGTCCAAACACCAACTCATTAGGGCTAAACCCTATGCTCTCCTGCACCACCTCACGAATGGCGAGCAACATCCATGGTAGACCTTCCTCCCAGTCACAGTCAAGCTCAACGCAATACGACCTCAAAAGTGACTTAAGAGTCTGATGGAACCTCTCCAAACATCCTTGACTCTGCGGGTGATAGGCACTTGAGATATTATGCTTAACTTTAAGTTGTCGCATGACCTTAGAAAAGTTTCGGGACATGAAATTTGAACCCTGGTCAGACTGAATAGTTTCCGGAATGCCAAAAATTGACATGAAGCTTGTTAAAGCTTTTAAAATAGCTTTGGAAGTAATGGATCTCAGAGGATAAGCTGCAGGGTAACGTGTAGTCTGACACATTACGGTAAGTAAATATGCATGTCCAGCCTTAGATCGCGGTAAAGGACCAACGCAATCAATAATCAAGTGTGCAAAAGGTGTTGCAACTGCAGCAATAGGTTGTAAAGGAGCTAATGGAACCTTTTGATTTTGCTTCCCTGTCATTTGACAAGTATGACATGCACGTATATAATTAATCACATCTCGCTTACACCTAGGCCAATAAAATTTTCGTAAGAGTCTATCATAGGTCTTTCGTACCCCCATATGTCCAGTCATGCTCTGATGTGATAGTTTTAAGAGGTCTTGACGGAAATCAAGTGGAAGCACAATTTGGATCCTAGGATCGAGTGAAAAGTCAAAGCTCATAGGTTGTTGTCTATATAGCAAACCATCTTGAAAAAAATAGAAGGGAGATGAAGTCTTGTCCACGAGCTAAAGAGAACAATTCTCGAAGAGTATCATCTGCCTGCTGTGCTTTGATAAGATCATCTCGAGTCACACTAAAGAGCGGAGATAAAGAACAAGATGTGTTAACAGGGTCATCACAGATAAATGGACATTCTGACAGAAGATTAGACTTATGGTCATCAACAGCATGTGGATCATAGATCACATTTTCCACATCTGTGCACACAGTACTTAATTCTGGCTGAGAGGAATTTTCAGATACGATAAAAGCATCACAGAGAATATTTTCAGTTTCATCTGGCAGATTTTTCTTAGCCATTGCTCGAGTTATGGCACATGCAGGGTATAAATTCGGACAGTCAGAAGATCCATCTAATTTATCAACAGCAGAAGCTACTATAGGTGGAACCCCAGTGTCTGACTTTTCCCAAACATTTCCCCCGGCTAAATCATTGCCAAGGATGAAAGTGACACCTGAGACAGGAAGCATAGCACGAACTCCAACTATCACCTCACCTGACACAAGTTTAGAATCAAGATATATGCGGTGTAGTGGAACTTCCATAAACGCCATCTCAAGTCCTCTAACCAGTACATGTGTTCCTGTATCAGTACGTTCAGACAAGGGCAAAAGTCCTTCCAACAAAAAAGATTGCCCCGCCCCAGTATCTCGTAGGATGCGTACAGGTACAGTCTCATCCGAATTGGGCAAAGACACGGTCCCTTCGGTGATAAATGGTGCAAAATCAACACTATGTTTAACACTCTCCATCTCAGTGATATCTACTTGTTCAATCTGTTTGTTAACTCGAGCAGGAGTATGATTCACATTTGATGTAGAAATTAAACCAACAGGTTTAACACCTTTCTCTTTCTTTTTGAGAGCAATACAGTCTGAGATTTTATGTCCTGGCTTCTTACAATAAAAACAGACCATCACACCTTTCATACGTGTAACGGAAGTATTATCAGGAAAATTTGACACCGCATTCTGGTGTGAAACCATCTTTTTAGGTTTAACAAAAACGCTCAACTTAGATCTACTTGAATCATTAAAATGATTAACAGCAATTTGATGAGTAAGAACAAATTCATCTGCCATAAGAGCAGCATCTGACATTTTACTGACTTTATGCTCATTGAGATACATAGCAACAGTATTTGGAACACAGTTTTTGAATTCCTCTAAAAGAATCAATTCTCTAAGCTGTTCTTTGGTGGTCACTTTTACTGAAGTACACCAGCGGTCAAACAAATTTTCCTTCTCTCTGGCAAACTCAAGATATGAACAGTTTTCAACCCTAAAATGACTTCTAAATTTCTGGCGATATGCTTCAGGTGCCAGTTCATAAGCATGCAAAATAGCAGTCTTAACGATTTCATAATCACCACTTTGTTCCATAGTCAGCGCTGAATAAACTTCCTGAGCTCTTCCTACTAAAACATTGCAACAGTAGGGTCCAAAATTCTTTTGGCCATTTCAAAGACTCAGCAACGCGCTCAAAATGTTGGAAATACTTCTCTACTTCTTTCTCTAAAAACAGTGGCACAAGTCTAATGTTTTTGTAAACATCAAAAACAGGTGCAGTAAACAAGGTTTCAACAGACGATGCGCGACGTGGAGTTTCAACTGTTTGGGCGTGCAATTCTAACTCCAATTTCCTCAACTGAAAATCTCTTTCCTCCCTTTCAGATTGCAACTCCAGTTTACGTAACTCAAGTTCCTGTTGTAACACTAATTTTCTCATTTCTAAATCACGTTCTTTCAGTGCACAAGCATCACGCTCAGCACAAACAAAAACACGCGTGAGACGCCGCGCTAAACTAGAGCATTAGAACTACAAATCCCATCAGCCACTTCGCCCGGAATTGTCACACATACACGCTCTAGCTTCAACCCGCACCTTGGTTATGAGATAAATAAAGACTTACCAAAAGTCATCGCTCAAATTATCCTCATACTCAGCAGGCTTCAAATACGCAGAGATACAGAAAAACAACAAAGTGTTACCTTAAATGAAAAATGAGAGACTCCAGATCCTAACTATAAACAACACTAACTAAACCTAACTAATCTTCAAAGGTGTACCGGACTCGGGGTGGTATTTAAACGCTAAACTCATGGACAATTGGCGTTTTACACCAAAAGCCTGAAGCGTACCCCCAACAGAGATTTAAAACCTCCGCCCAGAATAACCTTCAAAAATAAGAAAGGCAAAATAACAAAAAAAATAACAAACAGTGTCTCGATGGAAGGATTTTAACCCAGCTGAGAACACTAAATACATGAAGTCTACTCATTCCAAAAAGGTAAACACACTAAGGACATTAATGTATTTACTTACACATGCAGCAATCCCGGACGAGCGCCCAATTTTATGTTACGACCAGCTCAAGCCATAACACAAAAGAGGGATCAAACGGAAATGTTCATTCAAAAATAAGATTTATTGAGTTAAACATATAACAAACAGTAACAATAATAATAATAATAAACAAAAGTCTAGGGTTAAGGGAAAACAAAAGATTGACAACATGTGTAAGCAAAACACAATGAGCCACTCATGAGGAGAGTATCCCCATGGAGTGCCTGCTCTAAACAAGACACAACACTCTTTTATACACAACTGATTATCAATTAGGATGAGGAAGACCAATCAGGAACTCCCACGTCCAGGACCAATGGGATCAGGAGACTCAGGGACGTCACAGTATAAAACTGTACATTTGATCAAGTCTTTTCAGTTACACATGGCTGTTAAAAGTTCACCCTGAAATTAAAATGTCATTAATCTGCCATTGAAAAAAACGATAAAGCACCATAGAAGGATCATACAAATCTGACCCCTTTACTGTATTTACTGTAAGCCTTCTAAAGACATAACTTTGTGTTTATTATTGACTTCCACTCATGTGGGCTGTTAATCACTGCAACCTTTTTTTTGTTCCACAGTCATTTGGATGAATCAACATGATGGCAGAATATAAATTTTGGGGTGAATGGTACTTTCAATTCTTTTTTTTCAATTTTTCAATTCAAGTTTATTTGTATAGCGCTTTTTACAATACAAATCATTACAAAGCAACTTTACAGAAAATTATGTTTCTACAATATTTAGTAGTAGCTAGTAGTTTGTGCACGTTTGACAGGATTTTAGAAAAATAAAAATAATAATAATAATACAAGACGTAGTCAGCTAGATGATGAACTATCAATATTATTAATTAATAGTAATTATAGGATGCAGTCACACATGTAGCAATAATTGTTAGTTCTGTTTGTTGATTCAAGGTTAGCATCATCTGGGGTCCTCTGAGGGTCAGCATCATCTCTTCTCAGGTGTTCTGGATCCAGACTGGAGCTTGTGTAAATCCTAGTTACCACGGGATGTAAATCCCGTGGCAAAACATAGAAACAAAATAGAGACATCATTAGCATAGCTGCTGATCCAACAAAGTAAAATTAGTTTAACCCAAGCTAAAGAATAAAAATGCAGATGCAACTACACTCACAATTTAAGAGATACATTATTCGAATGCTTGGCGAAAGAGATGCGTTTTTAATCTAGATTTAAACAGAGAGAGTGTGTCTGAACCCCGAACATTATCAGGAAGGCTATTCCAGAGTTTGGGAGCCAAATGTGAAAAAGCTCTACCTCCTTTAGTGGACTTTGCTATCCTAGGAACTACCAAAAGTCCAGCGTTTTGTGACCTTAGGGTGCGTGATGGGTTGTAGCGTGGTAGAAGGCTAGTTAGGTACGCAGGAGCTAAACCATTTAGGGCCTTATAGGTAAGTAATGATAATTTGTAACAGATACGGAACTTAATAGGTAGCCAGTGCAGAGACTGTAAAATTGGGGTAATATGATCATATTTTCTTGACCTGGTAAGGACTCTAGCTGCTGCATTTTGGACTACCTGTAGCTTGTTTATTGACGAAGCAGGACAACCACCTAGAAGTGCATTACAATAGTTCAGTCTAGAGGTCATGAAAGCATGAACTAGCTTTTCTGCATCAGAAACAGATAACATGTTTCGTAGCTTGGCAATGTTTCTAAGATGGAAGAATGCGGTTTTTGTAACATTGGAAATATGATTTTCAAAAGACAAATTGCTGTCTAATATAACACCCAGATTTCTGACTGTAGAGGAAGTAACAGTACATCCGTCTAGTTGCAGATTGTAATCTACAAGATTCTGTGTGGTGTTTTTTGGTCCAATAATTAATATCTCTGTCTTATCCGAATTTAATTGGAGAAAATTATTTGTCATCCAATCTTTTACATTTTTAACACACTCTGTTAGCTTAGATAATTGGGAAGTTTCATCTGGTCTCGTTGAAATATATAGCTGAGTATCATCAGCATAACAGTGGAAGCTAATTCCGTATTTTCTAATAATATTACCAAGGGGCAACATGTATATTGAAAATAGAAGGGGACCTAGGACGGATCCTTGTGGCACTCCATATTTTACTGATGATAAATGAGATGACACCCCATTTAAGTAAACAAAATGGTAGCGATCGGACAGGTAGGATCTAAACCATCTTTTGATTTTAATGCTTATTTTACTTATTATACTGTATGCTTGTTTCTAAAAAAAAAAATGTTTATTACCACTTCAACTACTAAAAGCTAGACTAAAGAGACAGGCCTCAAAAAGTGTTTGAACATTTCAGACCACACTTGCAGTACAGTAATACCATCAGGTCACAAAATATCAACAATATAAACAATAAAATAGTGTGTTTAAAAAAAAGTATGTTATCAAATATATGCATACATAAATATTTGATTTAAATATATATTTATATAAATATTTATGTTTTTAGATATTGAACAAATATATTTAGACAAATTGTACAACTGTACATCTGTTATTACTGATTTGTATCCACTAAAAATGATTTCGGGAACAGTTGGTTAATGTGAATTTTGTTCTAAGAAAAGGTCTAACAACATTTGCCAATTTGGCAAGCAGATGCCATTTTTAAGTATTGTTTGTCCTTTTGCAATGACATTTACAAAGCATGGCCTAAATATCCAGATGTTTTTTTGGAACAGCTGTATTCCCTGTTTTCTCTTTCATATCCAACTAAAATTAGATGGGCCCCCCAGACAGATGGGGCCTTAGACATTCATGGGACCCCACAGCTATTTAACTCTGAGTCCGAGAGTAAAGGAAAGCATTCTTCGACTACAACCCGAATTCCGGAAAAGTTGGGACGTTTTTTAAATTTTAATAAAATGAAAACTAAAGGAATTTCAAATCACATGAGCCAATATTTTATTCACAATAGAACATAGATAACGTAGCAAATGTTTAAACTGAGAAATTTTACACTTTTATCCACTTAATTAGCTCATTTAAAATTTAATGCCTGTTACAGGTCTCAAAAAAGTTGGCACGGGGGCAACAAATGGCTAAAAAAGCAAGCTGTTTTGAAAAATTCAGCTGGGAGAACATCTAGTGATTAATTAAGTTAATTGATATCAGGTCTGTAACATGATTAGCTATAAAAGCTTTGTCTTAGAGAAGCAGAGTCTCTCAGAAGTAAAGATGGCAGAGGCTCTCCAATCTGTGAAAGACTGCGTAAAAAAATTGTGGAAAACTTTAAAAGCAATGTTCCTCAACGTCAAATTGCAAAGGCTTTGCAAATCTCATCATCTACAGTGCATAACATCATCAAAAGATTCAGAGAAACTGGAGAAATCTCTGTGCGTAAGGGACAAGGCCGGAGACCTTTATTGGATGCCCGTGGTCTTCGGGCTCTCAGATGACACTGCATCACTCATCGGCATGATTGTGTCAATGACATTACTAAATGGGCCCAGGAATACTTTCAGAAACCACTGTCGGTAAACACAATCCGCCGTGCCATCAGCAGATGCCAACTAAAACTCTATCATGCAAAAAGGAAGCCATATGTGAACATGGTCCAGAAGCGCCGTCGTGTCCTGTGGGCCAAGGCTCATTTAAAATGGACTATTTCAAAGTGGAATAGTGTTTTATGGTCAGACGAGTCCAAATTTGACATTCTTGTTGGAAATCACGGACGCCGTGTCCTCCGGGCTAAAGAGGAGGGAGACCTTCCAGCATGTTATCAGCGTTCAGTTCAAAAGCCAGCATCTCGGATGGTATGGGGGTGCATAAGTGCATACGGTATGGGCAGCTTGCATGTTTAGGAAGGCTCTGTGAATGCTGAAAGGTATATAAAGGTTTTAGAGCAACATATGCTTCCCTCCAAACAACGTCTATTTCAGGGAAGGCCTTGTTTATTTCAGCAGGACAATGCAAAACCACATACTGCAGCTATAACAACAGCATGGCTTCGTCGTAGAAGAGTCTGGGTGCTAACCTGGCCTGCCTGCAGTCCAGATCTTTCACCTATAGAGAACATTTGGCGCATCATTAAACGAAAAATACGTCAAAGACGACCACGAACTCTTCAGCAGCTGGAAATCTATATAAGGCAAGAATGGGACCAAATTCCAACAGCAAAACTCCAGCAACTCATAGCCTCAATGCCCAGACGTCTTCAAACTGTTTTGAAAAGAAAAGGAGATGCTACACCATGGTAAACATGCCCCGTCCCAACTATTTTGAGACCTGTAGCAGAAATTAAAATTGAAATGAACTCATTTTGTGCATAAAATTGTAAACTTTCTCAGTTTAAACATTTGCTATGTTATCTATGTTCTATTGTGAATAAAATATTGGCTCATGTGATTTGAAAGTCTTTTAGTTTTCATTTTATTAAAATTTAAAAAACGTCCCAACTTTTCCGGAATTCGGGTTGTAAATGAGAAATGCATCTCTATTAATGACTAGAGAGTAGGCTGAACAAAGAGCTGCCTGCAGGGAATCAGCAGTCTAAACACCCCACCCACCCTCACGCTGTCAAACCACAGTATGCAAAACCGATCATCTGGACCCAAAAGACGTGATTTATGATCGTGTATTACCGTGAAAATACCCCAAAATCAGTATTTTAAGAGGACGCACTGTTGTCTGAGCGTCAGGGAGGGTTCTCGATCCTGACGTCGCGCCGCGCGCTCCAGCCCTGCGCCGCTGTTGCGCTCAGTATCTTCACCACAAAATCAACCCAAACGTGGCCATCGCTCAGCGTGATTTGACATCGAGACATCTGGAAATCTAGGAGATTACATTTATCGACAACGTGAGTTTAAATATGGCTTTGGTTTTATAATTTAATGGGAATTTGGTAAACGCGGTGTGGTGGAAGCTAACGGGACTGCCCGCTGGCAAATATTACATCACTGCTGCTGATTCAGATTTAACAGAGAGTGGTTTTGTTCTTTATTAACAATGAACTAACCCGACGTTTATGCGTGTTGTTATTTAAAAATGTTAAAATACAAACGTTGTAGACGTGTGCGAGTGCATCGTTATCTCATACGCCCGTTTTTACGCTCGCATCATCGTTAACGTTAAAGGTCTGCATAGTGGGTTTTTACGATCTTGAAGGTGGTTTTCTTAGCTTTTAAAATAATTAATTCCCGGAATCAGGGTCCATGAGAGGGACGGTAGTGTAAAGTAACAACCGTCATGGACAGGCTGTATATTTTTTATTTTTGTTTTGATGCTGATTTTACATTATTTATTTGTGTTTCGACTTGGCTTTCAGTATTATGGGGCATTTTATAAAAGAAAGAGAGAGAGAGAGAGAGAGAGAAAATAATATACAAGGAATGAATCACTAAATAGGCCCACAGATATAGGGCGTGCTGCTGTTCTGTCAAATGGGCGCATGAGGCCTGTGTTTGCGCATATCGATCACAATACCAGCGGTTCGTGAATAAACACCAGTCACTTCATCACCTCAAAACATCGGGCCATATAGATCATAATATAAATGCTAAAAATTCTCGGAGATACTCTCTCACACACACGTAAACACATATATATATTTATTACTGGATGTGACAAATATTGTAATACAGATGAAACAGTCAGAAGATGTGGCACTAATTGAAGATGTGGCACTAATTGAAGAATCCGCCACTATCAGCATTGTCTGCAACTTGCACAATGCACACTCTGATAAACAAACATTTTGGATGATTTTGACAGTGTCCATTTAAACACGAGTCACTGGGAAGACACACACTTTTTTTTAAACCAGTAAACCCTTTTTATCTCTAGAAGTCTATTCAAAGAAAGTTTACTCATCATTTGATGACTGTAACCTGTATTTCTTTAGATTTCCAGGCTATTGTTATCTTACTTCAAGTGGCCAAAATGGCTGTTTGAATCTAACATCTATCTTTAAAGACTTAAAATCTACAATATTTTGGTCAACACAGCCTGTAATTCAAATAATTTTCTGCAGGCTCAAATAGGCTATGTTCAGTTAGTCAGTTTCTTCTTCTACTGTTAAACAAAAGTGTTAATAATTTAGTATAAATTTGCATAATAACATTTAATCCTCTAAAATGATAGTAGAAAACAATCTGATTCTATTCCAAATTTACAACATATTTTTTACAACAAATTTACACTGTTTTTAATGTTCTTTACCCAAACCTCTCTGTGTTTGTGCTTGTGTGAGAAGCCGTGTTGTTGCTGTCTGTGTGCAGCTGTCTGTCTGATCTTGTAGCTAAACGCCTAGTCTGTGGAATGTAGTGGCTGTCATGGCCTGTAGTTATGCAGTTAGACTTGAAAGCAGGAGCTTTTTCTGCCCCCTTATCCGGGACCTCTTTCCCTTTCTCATTTTATTTACCACAGCAATAGATGCGGATGTTGTGGTGTAGCTCAAATAGTACTAATTCACCCAATAATACAAGCCAAATAATTGCCCTGGTCAATCTAACAATCTATCACTGGTTACTCCCATACAGTATGTCTCAGTAGTGTGTGACGGATTGGATGAAGTCAGGCTAAACTGACTCATGAATTACTGGAAATAGAGGCCACAGACTGTGAACTAATTTAAGCACTAAGATTTATTTCAGTGTTTCTCCTGCAATGTCAAGTTAGAAATGGAAATCATCAGCATCCTGTGAGGAACAGTTTCTCCATCAGTGTAGTTTGTTGAGACACTAAGAATACAAATCTCTTTCTTTGTGAATCTTCTTAAAGTCTTGATGGAACAGAAGTAGTGGCAGTTGCTTTCTTTCATATTTTTATGTACATTAGAGTAAAATGGATCATTAAAAAAAATGAATGGTGGGACTTGGATCTATGCATCAGTTGTTGATTGGATGGTCTCAGATTGGTTGAATGCGAGCTTTCTGTAAATTATGATGGGACAGAGTTTCAGCAGACTAAATAAATTTAGAAGTCCAACTTAACAAATCAAATGTATTTCATTTTATTAGAAGATCGAGTCATGACATTTTTATAGTAAAAAAGAAGCATATGCTAGAATTAATCATTCACAATAAAATAAATGACATGCATTTAGTAAATACATGAGTTTATGTACATAAGATAATTTTCAGATCATGCCAACTTTAAAAAGGAGTTTTTTTTATTTTTTTAAGAATTAGCTTATAGAGTAGCATTCCAAAAGTCCTTCTGAAAATAATTTTGCAGACTGGATGACAACCAATTTGAAAAGAAAATAATTTAAAGTAACGTGGTTCAGAATATATTTTCTTATACACACACAGACTGGCAGGAACAACTGAATGTTATGTAATGGAGTTTATCTGGCCAAACTGCAGGAGTACACAGAGGGTTCTCATTGACAGGTGTTGTTTGCAGAGGATCTCTCGCTGTTGTATGGTTCCTCTCTGTTAAGGTAAAATGCACAGAATGTCCATTATTGCTTACAATTATTGGCAATATATTAAATGTGCTTACAAGAACATCATTAGGAAAAATAGTTGTATTACTATATGTTATGATAATTGTTTTAGTGCACTACTTTCAAGGTTAGTTTGGTAGAACATGAAGTAAAGTTGATTGAGTGTCCATGCAACTAGAAAAATAATAATATTTTTTTTCTGGTATGTAATGGCACTGTTCTGGATTATCCCATTGATTTTGTTTTGTGCCTGTAGCCTACAATGGGACAACTGTTATCAACACTGGCACACACATACAGCAAATTTCAGATGATGTAATAGGCTCTGCTACTTCACAGAGACTGTTTTAGGTCATTGTCAAGCTTTGCAGGTCCTATTTCTTTTTGCTGTAACTGTCTGCCCACTCTGAGTCTCAACAACAGGTCACTGACCCACAGCCATTTCCTCCCTCAAGATTTCCACCCATCTAAAATAAGTTAAATATCCACTGCTCACCCCTCCCTTCCTCTCTAGTGACTCTGTAGTGAAGTCGCCACCATTGGTACACCAGCAAAAATATACTGAATAAGAGCCATGGTCAGAGCTGTGGCTTAGTGGTTAGCACATATGTGCCACAGTGTTTGTGCGGGTGACATGGAGTTCATTTTCCATAATTTCCTGAATTTCACTATCATTTCCTGTCCTATTTGCTCTGTTCCCATAGTTAAAAGTTGCAAAAATGTCAAAAATATAAAAAGAAATCACTGTTAGCACTGAAAGTGAGAGTTTAGTTTTATAAAGACCTCACCATGTGTGTTAAATATCAACTGACATTGTAAATTATGTTTTTACTCATGTACCAGTTTATTCATAGATTGTTTACATTCTGAATACATTATCATCTATAGACTGTGAGCAGATTAAGGAGCCTGTGACCTGGATTTAGTTAATTGTTCATTTGTTAGTTTGTCTTTAAGTTTCTTTTTGTGTATTTTTGGCACTCATGATTTGTCCCTGTAGATCATGTAAAAAGCCCTTTTCCACTTATGAACACTGAAATATTTGTTTTAAGCGAAGATAATTAAAAAAACTGAGTCCTGTCTTCTCTCTTTTTTCCAGATGTTTACCTTCAGCCAAGAGATCCTCTTTAACCTGTTCTTTAACATTCCCCACTTTCCAAAACCACGGATTGGCATTGGACGTGTAAACTAAAGTCTTCAGAAAACATCATTCTGCAAATATACAAACATTCTTTCACCCTCACCCACTAGGGGAAGATGGACAGTCCACCTAAGCTAGCCGGGGAAACTCTTATTGTCCACCACATTCCACTAGTTCACTGCCAGGTTTCAAGCTCACGACAGTGCTGTGGTAGTCCATTGAAAAGGAACAGTAATCCTTTCAGCTGCCCGGAGAATCTGGGATTGAGCCGGACTACCTCCCTACCTGAGAGAGATATTCTTCAGCGGGAGGCCTTGGTGTACAGCAGCCTCATACAGACATCGAGCAGCAGCCTTAGCTCTAGTGATACTTTTGGGGATGGAGGAATTAGAGGAGGGCAGAAACATGGAAGAAGTGGGAGAGAAGGGAGTATGGCAAGTGACACTTCCTCTTTCACCTCAAGCAATTCTGAAGATCAAGCTCAAGGCCTGCAGATGAAGACACATGAACGGCTGAACTCAAGACGTAACCCCTTTCTGCTCAACACTGAAGATGAAGATGATGAAGATGAAGACAATCTAAATGGATATTTGGAAGACTCCTCTTTTCACCTGCATGGAAATTCACATGAAATCTCAAATGCAGCACTTGTAAATGAATACTTGCCTCCTTTCCACCTGCATGACCTTGAGTTCACTGTTGAACCTTTTCTCTTGCATGGCTCTACAGAAAAACAGTGGATTTCCACACATGGGCCTAGTGGGGAAGCAGAGCAGAGAGACCACACGATTGGTGGGACTTTCGATTTGTCTACTCACATGGAGGAACTGAACTTGCTGAGATTAGATAGCCAGCGGCGCTTCGGAAGCAGTGGTTCCACCCTTTCAATGGACTGTGGTGAGCAAGAATGGGGTGAGGATGATGATTATGAAGACCAGTCCATGCAAGGTGGCAGAGGAAGCTCCGAGTGTTCCAGTCTTGCAGCACCACATTGCTCCTGTTGCGGCCTTTCTCAGCCATACCCTGAACCTTTTCATGAATCATTTTCCGAGTGTCACCAGGGCTACGGCAGTGATTCCTCCTGCAATAGCTCAGATGGAGTGCTGGTTAACTTCAGCACGATTTACAACAAGATGAACAATGTTGTCCCAGCCAAACAGTCACTCAATATCAACAGTTCTGCCGAGCAATCCTTTGCCTCGTCTGTGTCTGAGCTCGTTGGGATGTGCGGAACAGAATGTAGCAGTGGACGTGGAGCTTTCTACCTGGACTTACACACGTCCCCAAGTGAAACACCTCAGCATCCTTCAGCCACTCAAGAACATGCAAACTCTTCTTCTGTATCTCAGCCACAAGGCGCCACTATGGAACTAGATGCCAACTGTAATTCCTACCACAACCTTCTTGGAAGCGAGGCACTGGCCTCTACTGAAACCTCTGCCAGTGAACTCACCTCGTGTCTTCAAAGCCAAGCTCGCTTGGTTGTAGCAACGCAGAATTACTACAAGCTGGTGACATGTGACCTTTCTTCCCAGTCCTCTCCCAGTCCAGTGGGATCATCGGTCACAAGCTGCTCAGATGAGCACAGCAAAGGAAGTCCCACTCAGCCAACAGAATACTACCTATTCCAACAAATGAAAGAGGATGAAGAAGAGGTGTTATATAATTTGCTTCATATGGTGTTAGCTTGTATTTAGCATTTTGTGTCATCACTCATTCTATACTCCTTTGCAATATGTACACTGTACCTTCTTATTTTTCTTGTAACTTGTTACATCATTTACATTCTTTGCTTTTTCTTATGCCAGAATGAAGAAAAGGATTCATGTGGGATTGAATCTACCCGTGACAATGTAATTGAGGGGCAGGTGTATATCAACATCTCCCCACCTACAGCAGCCTGCAGTTCAGTTGGAGCTTCGGGGAGCAGTCGACCTCGTTCTCGCAGCTACGATCGGAATCTAGACAAGTCACCATCTCCTCGCCTTGGGTCCTTGGAGCGCATGCTCAGCTGCCCTGTTCGGCTTAGTGAGAGTGCAGCCCCTAGCCTGCCACCTCCACCACGTGTCACTTCTTTTGCTGAAATAGCGAGGAATAAGAGAAGAACCGGAGGATCACCATCACAGAGGGGTGGAATGGAGGCCACATCCATGAACTCTCACTCATCTGGAGAGTTCTTGCCCATCCTGGAAGACCTTCCACAGGGTCAGAGCCACAGTTTGCCACCACTCACTCGATGCCATAGTCAAGGGAGCTGTGATTTGTCCTCTCCGCATAGATCTCGGAGTACACCGCTGCGAGAATCACCAGGGGGAGCAGGAAAACAGACTCGAACCAAAGCAGAAGGTAAGGAGAAGTTTTTTCACTCTATCTTATAAGAAGAGGAAGGTTAAATTGTGTTACTTGTAAGAGCTAGTTTATTTTGTGGATTTACTTGTTTTGGGTTTGAATTATATCACTGTGCATTCTGGCACCCAGAAGCCTGATTGCATTCTTGACTGTTTTGGTTGGGTTGTGACAATTTGAATTTCATAATTTTATTTCTTTAACATTTCAAACCTAGCTAGTAAACATTGTGTATTCTCAGTGATTGCCCTTTGGTTGTCATTTTCCAAGCGAATTTGATTAGCATCTGCTAAAAGGTACCACTCTTTCCTCTTGGGGCAGTTGCTAGGCTGTTGTTAAAGAGTGTTTTCAGCACATTGATCTGCAGCTACTGTGTGGTTGCTAGAGTGTTGCAAGGATGTTTTGGGTCATTCCTTATTTTGGTCCAGGTAAAAACAGATGGAAACAAAAAAACTTTACTGGATACTGGAAGTTTTAGACCCCAAAATAAATTCAGTCATCCTTTACTTACCCATGTCATTCCAAATCCGTATGACTTTCTTCTATGGAATACAATACAATACCGGCAATACAATACAATATCTCCAACTATTTTCCTTTAACGATTTCCTTTTTTTTCCCTGTTTTCCAACTATTATGTTTTGTGGAGGAATAAATGTTATGTGAGTTTTAAACAACATAAGGTTAAATAAATATGACAGAATTTTTGTGTAAAATATTCTTTTTTGTGTGTCTATGTTTTTTATTATTGTCTGCCAGGCAATCTCAAATCTGATGAGATTAGTAATAATACATCTGTCTTCTTCCAGATGCATTATGTGAGGTGTCATTCATGACTGTAGCACAAACAGTGCAAGAGTTACATGATAAAGTTTAATACTTAGGTTAGGATGTTTTGACAAAGCAAAATAAATTGGCAGAGTTTGATAAACAGAAAGGTTAGCTTTTGTTACTGGAATGCACGTAAATTCTCTTTGAGCTTAGTGCTGTGCTGCCCCTGCTGGTCGTGACTGGGTACTGCAGTGTCCTAAGACCTCTGACATTATGAGTTCTCAGGCACGTGGAGCAAACAGTTTGCGCAATAGCCGAGTGACGTTTCACACACACTGTGTGCCTGTCAGAGCACATGCAACACACACACACACACACACACACACACAAAAAGAGGAGCTTCTTAAACAGGCTGTTTTGCTCATAATGACTTGGTTGTTTATGTACCACTGCTGGTCATTCACTTTTTGGAGCAGTGTTTTAAGGTATGTTTTTGACATAGTTGTATGAATTTAGTTTTATGTATGGTTTTGTTTCAGTTTCATCACAAGACTGTTGTTGCTATTACTTTTGCTGGGTTTTATTCCAGCTGTTTTAAAATACTGTGTTGTTGCCATAGCCTTTCTGTTTTAAATTTTCATCAAATAATTTTCTTCATATGATAATTAGATATGTATAACTTCAATTACTTTTATTTATAATATTTTATGAACTTTAGATAGCTTTAGTTAATGCCTACATTACTGCATTAAATGATAATCTTCATCTGTTTTATTTTATCTCCAAACCCTCTTTGCTCATCCATGTGTCTCATCTTTTTCTCCCCCTAGGTGGCCTGTCTAGTTCCACAGACTCCTCTCCTGTTGTGATTCGCTATAGCAAAGATCAACGTCCGACTTCGTTACCCATTCAGCCTTTCACTTTCCAGCACCAGTTTGGAAAACCTCAGGCGAAGCCTCTCCTTCCTCTTCTGGACGGATACATCAGCCAAATGCAGGCTCGAGGGGCTACAGCGCCTGAGGGAGGTGAAGATGACTCAGAAGAAGATTGTAGGCCACCTCACCGCACCTCTAACGCACCTACAACAGTGCGGCCATCCCCACTGGGCAGCTATTCCCCAGTTCGCCTCCTAGGTGCACCCACCTCTTCTGGAACCTGCTCGACATGCACTCCGACCCCTGGTGGTCCGAGACCACCACGTTCCCTCTCTTGTCCCATCTCTGCAGGTCTTCTGCCCCAGCATACCCCAACTGGAATGGCCATCCGTACCGAGACTCCTAAACTTGCTCCCTTACCTCCTACACCGCCTCCACCTCCGCTGATGAAGCAGAGTCTGCTTATGCCTGCATTGCCCACTAGAAATCACTGTTTCCACCGTGGCAATTTGACAACGCTTCCCAGCTCAGGTCTCAGTCCTCTCGGACAGTTGGAACCAGCGCCACAGGAAGAGCCAGTGAAGGTTTTACCGCCGTGTGTGACACAGCAACAGCCTAATGGTATGTTTGGAGCAAAAATTTGTGAATTCACAGTTCTAGACATTGCCTTGTGTTGTTTATGACTTTATAATATTTTTTTTCTTCTTTCAAAAAAAAAAAAAACCTTTAACGTGGTTTTGCTCTTTTTTTTCTGATTTGAGTTGGATAGGTCAAACCAATTGTGTATTGGCTGCCTATCTGAACAAAGCCGTAGCTTCCATACTTAAACCTTTACTATTCTTTCCTTTAAATACTGCTAACAATTAATCTTTTTTTTACCTCCTGTTTCCCCTTCTGCCTATTTTTTCCATCGCATCACTTTGGCATTTCCACAATATTATCTTACCCTTCTGACTGTTCTTTCCCTTTTGGTACTTTTCCCTGTGTATGTATGTTCATTCATCTTACCATCCATTCACCAATACTTCTTTTTTTATTTTCATATTCCATCCATTCTTTGCCACCATCCCCTTTTTCTTCCATTTTGCCCCCCCAGTGCACCACCTTTCCCCGCAGGCACTCAAATGGAGAGAGTACAGGCTCAAGAACCCTCTGGGTGTGGAGCGTGGTAAAAACGGCCCTCATTCTTTCTCTTGTGCTTTGGAAACCAAGAGACCTGGAACTCGAGTCATGCGACGCAATGTGTTTGATTTCCCTCCCACCAAACAACCACTCCGCTTCGGCAGACTTAATGGTGCTGAACCAATTTATATCACCCAACAGGGGTTGAGGGGAAAGAGACAGAAAGGGGGCTGGAATAATTTTATTTATAGTTAGTAAATGTAGTTAGTGAACACTTAAGTGTGACAACAACCTTATCTTTTTTGTTATCACCAGCTTGTTTTGTCTAGCAAAGAGTCTATATTTGGTGTAGGTTTGCATTTATCTGACAGATGTTGTTTTTGTTTATAGGTCAGTCATGGAGGCAACTGCCGCAGTGTTACAGTGAATTCCTGCCTGATTATTTCTCTCAGACAGAGCACCCCCCAGAGGAATTCTGCTTATCTCCTGATGCTAATACTGAAGAATCCATCTCTATAGACCTGTTGCAGAAGAAAGGTGTGTGAAATTTTTTTTTTTTTTTTTTTTGTGTAGTAATGCTAACAGTGGCTTCTTAAAGTTCTTAAAGGGGACAAAACACACAGTTTCTGCCAATCTCATGTCAGTCTTGAGTACCTATAGAATAGTATTGCATCCTTCATATCTCTGAAGAGTCTTTATCTTTATTAGGTTTATGAAAGAAAGTTACAACTTTATGAAATACTCTGTCATATTGTATGTCCAAATCTTTTTTTAAACCTTGGCCATGTTAAGCATGAGAATCTTTAACAGTGTAAATAACTCAGAATGCATGAAATAGTATTAGACCTGCCCTTCAAGTTAACCTCACTCCTGGATATTTAGATTTACATTTATTAATTTATCGGACATGTTTATTGAAACTCACCTATAAATGAGTTAGAGTTGTTAAATATTATCATGTAACATCTAGAAGTTAAAAAATAAAACCATTATTTCAAGCCATAACTTTTGCCTCTTTGACTTATTTTCCAGTTTAAACAATGTCCAGATTTACCTTATATAAACTTCATATAGTCATAGCAGTATAATAACCTTAGCAAGCTCATCTTTAAAGCCTATTTGTTGCGGTGAGCCCTTTAGCTCTCAAATTAATTCTAGTTTTAATCCACTGCATACACATTGCAGTGAATATTATGTGTGCCCTAGTGACTAGAATGCGGAAGAAATCTTTGTCTCTTCATGTTGTTTCCACTGGGTACTCATATCAGTCAAACAAGGCCTTTTGCTTTCCAATCAAATACTGACAATTCCCATCAGACCCTCTAAACTACATTAGCACATGACAGAGAATGTGTTTGTGTGTACATACTATTAGTTAGTGTTGGATAAATAAAATAATGGAATATTTTTTATTTTGTCACCTCTATGTCCTTATGTACTAGGTTTGGTGAAGGCCATAAACACAGCAGTTGATCTGATAGTGGCTCATTTTGGCACCAGTCGGGATGCAGAAGTAAAGGTACATTTGAAATAACAGTGTTAAACTCTGTATACTGGTACTTAGTTTACGTGTCCCACTAAAGGCAGTACAAATGTTGACATTACCCTTTCGCTCTCTCTTCTTTAAGGCCAAATTGGGCAATAGCTCTGTAAGTCCAAACGTGGGTCACCTTATTCTAAAGTACCTCTGTCCTGCCATTCGTGAGATACTGTGTGATGGACTGAAAGCTTATGTACTAGACCTGATCATCGGACAATGCAAAAACCAGCCCTGGAGTGTGGTGGAGGCCTCCACACAACTCGGTATGAGAGGAGGTGTGAAGGTGATTATTTTATGAATGAAAATGAAGGAAATGATTTATGCTTATCCTTTCTGTCCTAGGTCCCTCTACACGGGTTTTACACAGTCTGTTTTCTAAAGTCAGTCAGTATTCTGAGCTGACCAATCACAGTATGAGACTCAATGCCTTCATCTTCGGCCTGCTAAAGTAAGCTTCTTTCAATGTTCGCTCTCTTTTCATCTCCCTGTTCTTCCTTTCACTGTTTCTAATCACACTCGTCTTCATATTGCTTATGAAAGCACATTTGTGTACTTTTTAACATTTATTGCTTGTTAAAGCATCAACATTTAATATAAAATTGATTTCTAAATTTACATTTCTTATTGTGCAATTTGTTGAATTGCCATCTAGGTTTTCTTGTTGAACATGATTTTTCAATTGGAAATGCCTTTAAAATTGAATATTTGATGCTTTTTAAAATTAAATTTATGGAACCTGTGTACTTTTTCAAAGGTCTTAGAGCACTGTTTGAGAACTTACATTTATTTTAGAAGTCCCCCGAGAGATAGACAACACAGACCAAGTGAGATGTTCAGATAGAAGGATGATAGTTTCTGTCTTGAGTTGATTGATGGAACGGATTGTGCTTCTTAATCTTCTTGGATATAAAAAACATATTTGACCATTAAATGCATTGCAGTACTGCAGTATCTTATCTTGATAACAATGTTGAAGAGGCTTTACATTCAGTATTGGATCATGAATTTAGCCAATGGCATATGACAAGAAATGACTAAAATAAAGTAAAAGAAACGAATAAATAAATTCTGTGTATGAAGTTAATTGTTTGTTTATTAGATTAGATTTCTTCACCTCAGATTTGATAGTCTAATCACAACAATTCAAAGCCAACTGCTAATATTTGATGGGGGAAAAAAAAATAATATAAATGCATTTTTATGCTTTGCATATAGAAATTGCTTTATCTGAAAGATACATGCAGTATTGCTTTAGATTTTAACATTTTACTTTTAATACATTTAGCCATTTTCTAACTTTTGGAACAGGATTAGTGTCATAAAATGGTGTCTTGGTAGGCAGCTCACTAGGTTTTGGAACCGATCGATGGTGTGTTTTTTATTAGCACTATAACAAGCCAGGTCTAAAAAAAAAAAAAAAAAAAAAAACTGAAATCTTGCCGTCTAAAACTCTGCAGTGTGATTCGAGAAGTCTTTAGAATTCATCAAAGGCTCCAGTTTTGCTTTGAAGGGCCTTGACATAGTCATCTCAGCTCCTGTGCAAACTATTTTCCACTCCTATTAAAATTAGTCAGAGGCACAGCACTTTGATCATTAGTTTCAATTATTCATTCTGCTGCATACTGATCTCTCTCTCTCTCTCTCTCTCATCTGTCTGTCTCACTCTGCACTGTGGTCACTCTTCTTCTTGAGATCGATACAGAGTGCAGTAATCACTTCCAGGGTCCTTGTTGTTGCACTTGTAGTATTTCACTTTAAAACAGATTTCCAGGGGTCTTCAACAGGGGGTCCTCCACCCCTAGGAGTTTTTCAGCAGTACTGCATGGGCGAAGGCAAAATATTATTTGTATTTTAATTTTTTTTGATTAACCCATTTACGTTAATTACAAGAAGACCCCTGCTTCTTGTGTAAGTGTATTATTTCTGTTATTGTGCAGTAAAGTTACAGATTTTCATTTTACCTCAGTAGTTTTGTGTCCATGATTTTACAACACTCACCTTCACTTTTCAGCTTGCGATCTCTGGAATTCTGGTTCAATCACATTTATACACATGAAGGTAGGACAATGCTATCTTCTCTTACATTCATGCTGTAACATTAATTTTTAGTGTCTTGTTCAAGAGCAGTTGGCTGTAGTCAGATAAATAGTGTAGCAGAGCCAAGATTTTTATGTTTCTCATACTCTATTCCCAGCATAATTCTAATATTTAGCATTTTTTGTTCTGGCATGGTTCCTCAGACATCGTAGCAGCCCACTACCACCCATGGGGTTTCCTACCCCTGTCTCAAGGGGCCTGCCAGCCACTGTTTGAAGAGTTGTTGCTCCTTCTTCAACCGCTCTCACTGTTGCCCTTTGACCTTGACTTGCTATTTGAGCCACACCAGCTACAGAAAGGGGAAGAACACCTGAGACGCAAGGAACAGCTGTGCTCTGCTCGCCAAGGCCTCGACCAATCAGATTGTTCCACCTTTCAGCTCATGCGAGGCTGTGGAACGCTGGAGTCTGGAGCACAGGAAGTGGGAATGCTGCCTGAGAGAGAAAGGTTCTTGTTGAGAGATGAAGAGAGCCGGCTTAGGAGATTAAAAATGAAATGTGATGGGCGGAGGTGTGCAGGAGCAGAATCACGGGATAAGGAGGCTGGAGTTGGCAAAGAGTGCTTGAGGAAGAGTGACCCAGGACAGATAGATGGTGGCGGGTGGTGTGCTGGCAGGATGAAGGGAGTTGGAGAAGACTGTGAGAAGGAGAAAAGAAGAGAAAGAGATGGAGTCAAACAGAGAAACCGACAAGCTGGCTGGTGGTACCAGCTGATGCAAAGTTCACAGGTTTACATCGACAACTCCACAGAGGGCTCAAAATTTGTGAAGCTGGAGAAGAGGAGGAAAGGTGGTGTTGAGAGCAACCGGAAAAGCCATCCACCTCCTAGAGAAGGTGTGGTTGAGGGGGCTGAGGCCATTCAGCAGATGGATGAACAGGTGGAACATTGTCGAACCAGCAGTAGTAATATTAATAGCATTGGCACTGGTGTCCTCCACCAATCAGCATTGTCAGAACCCACCAAAGTCACAAAGGGGAAGCCATCGTGGATGGGAAGTCCACCGGAATCAGTCCTCACTGAGCTGAAGAAGAGTAAGGAAAAGCAGCCAGACTGCCTGGATGCCTTTGAAAGGGTTCAGGCCCAGCCAGGAGCAGGGGAGGTGCTCCGCTGGGGTCGGCTGTTTGGAGCTGGAAACGCAAGCAAAGTGGAGAAGAGTGAGCAGAAACTAGTCAGAAAACAAAGGTGAGTTGGCAAACATTTACGGCCTTTTCACACCAAGAACAATAACTATATTTAACTACACCCACACCAAGGGATGATAACGCTCTGGGCCCGGTTCCCCAATAACGCTCACTCTTAGCGCGCTAAGAAGACCTCGAAAGATATATCTTACCAAAGTTGTTTATGTTCCTAAGTGTGTTCCCTGAAGTGTCCCGTAGGAAGCTTCTTAGCACACTGCCTCTTACGTCCGACGTTACAAGAGCGCTGTCCCGAGTGAGGGTGCTGAATTAGTAGGCATCGATTGCTCAGGAATCGATTTTCCACTTCACGCGAAGGTGCAATACAGCGTTAAGAAAGACAACACATTCTATGCAAATGAAACATTCCTCAAATTATTACAGTAACATTTATTTTAACATACAATCCTGAATTCCGGAAAAGTTGGGACGTTTTTTAAATTTTAATAAAATGAAAACTAAAGGAATTTCAAATCACATGAGCCAATATTTTATTCACAATAGAACATAGATAACGTAGCAAATGTTTAAACTGAGAAATTTTACACGTTTATCCACTTAATTAGCTCATTTAAAATTTAATGCCTGCTACAGGTCTCAAAAAAGTTGGCACGGGGGCAACAAATGGCTAAAAAAGCAAGCAGTTTTGAAAAGATTCAGCTGGGAGAACATCTAGTGATTAATTAAGTTAATTGATATCAGTTCTGTAACATGATTAGCTATAAAAGCTTTGTCTTAGAGAAGCAGAGTCTCTCAGAAGTAAAGATGGGCAGAGGCTCCAATCTGTGAAAGACTGCGTAAAAAAATTGTGGAAAACTTTAAAAACAATGTTCCTCAACGTCAAATTGCAAAGGCTTTGCAAATCTCATCATCTACAGTGCATAACATCATCAAAAGATTCAGAGAAACTGGAGAAATCTCTGTGCGTAAGGGATAAGGCCGGAGACCTTTATTGGATGCCCGTGGTCTTCGGGCTCTCAGACGACACTGCATCACTCATCGGCATGATTATGTCAATGACATTACTAAATGGGCCCAGGAATACTTTCAGAAACCACTGTCGGTAAACACAATCCGCCGTGCCATCAGCAGATGCCAACTAAAGCTCTATCATGCAAAAAGGAAGCCATATGTGAACATGGTCCAGAAGCGCCGTCGTGTCCTGTGGGCCAAGGCTCATTTAAAATGGACTATTTCAAAGTGGAATAGTGTTTTATGGTCAGACGAGTCCAAATTTGACATTCTTGTTGGAAATCACGGACGCCGTGATTTCCGGGCTAAAGAGGAGGGAGACCTTCCAGCATGTTATCAGCGTTCAGTTCAAAAGCCAGCATCTCTGATGGTATGGGGGTGCATAAGTGCATACGGTATGGGCAGCTTGCATGTTTTGGAAGGCTCTGTGAATGCTGAAAGATATATAAAGGTTTTAGAGCAACATATGCTTCCCTCCAAACAACGTCTATTTCAGGGAAGGCCTTGTTTATTTCAGCAGGACAATGCAAAACCACATACTGCAGCTATAACAACAGCATGGCTTCGTCGTAGAAGAGTCCGGGTGCTAACCTGGCCTGCCTGCAGTCCAGATCTTTCACCTATAGAGAACATTTGGCGCATCATTAAATGAAAAATACGTCAAAGACGACCACGAACTCTTCAGCAGCTGGAAATCTATATAAGGCAAGAATGGGACCAAATTCCAACAGCAAAACTCCAGCAACTCATAGCCTCAATGCCCAGACGTCTTCAAACTGTTTTGAAAAGAAAAGGAGATGCTAAACCATGGTAAACATGCCCCGTCCCAACTATTTTGAGACCTGTAGCAGAAATCAAAATTGAAATGAGCTCATTTTGTGCATAAAATTGTAAACTTTCTCAGTTTAAACATTTGCTATGTTATCTATGTTCTATTGTGAATAAAATATTGGCTCATGTGATTTGAAAGTCTTTTAGTTTTCATTTTATTAAAATTTAAAAAACGTCCCAACTTTTCCGGAATTCGGGTTGTAGTTTAAGTTATCAGTAGAATATAGACTATAAATTAAATTATCAAATGGTCAGTAATATGTTCACACGATATGTTGTGACGGTTAGACGAACCGGGTATCCCTCGCTAATCATCCACACTCCTTATCCCGTTGTGCCACTTGTTCCGCTTCTTGACATGGGTTTAACGACTTATAAAAATTATATAATACACTTTTATATTAATGGTAAGGTACTTTACAATCAGAATTTATTGGCAAGCAGCTGCAGTTACTTCTGTTTAATGCGGTATTGATTGCAATTGGTTTATGTTTTTAATAAAAAGCAACCTATCTACAATGATCAGAGAGAGAGAGAGAGAGAGAGAGAGAGAGAGAGTGAGATACAAAATATGCTGGGGAAGCAACGTAAAAAAGGGCACAAAGCCTCTCGTCAGAGAAACTTTTGCTTTTTTTTTTGTTTTGCTGGACCTTGCCACCAGGTCAGAGATCACACCCCTATGGTCCACTATAACCTGCACGTTTATGGCCGCGTATCCCTTTTGCGATAAGTAGCCTACGCCTGATCAATCACTGAGGAATTGGCAATAGGGATGAGTGTGCCATCCACCAGGATGTAATCCCCGGCATGGCGCAGAAGGGCGTTGGTGACAGTGTGGACGCACCTTCACACCGTGGTCTTGATTAGGCCATAGCCCTCCCCCACGACCTCGATGAATCTCTCTGTAGGAGCGCTGGGCTTCAGGGCAAAAAGCAAAATTCCGCCG
The DNA here is from genome assembly GCF_963082965.1 of Carassius carassius. Classification (NCBI taxonomy): domain Eukaryota; kingdom Metazoa; phylum Chordata; class Actinopteri; order Cypriniformes; family Cyprinidae; genus Carassius; species Carassius carassius. The sequence goes on along the minus strand of NC_081758.1, from coordinate 34,853,861 downwards.
CGTTTGCCTGGCAAGCGCAGGTCTGAGAAGGTCCAGCAGCTCCATAATGAGCTGTCTTGGGAGGCGAATTTTTTTTAATATAGCCCCGTCAGGCAAAATGTCAAAAGGGCTTAAGTTTTGACGCATAAAAAAAATTGACATGGACTACACTTGATTCAATACAAGGACACGTTGGATCGCTGCCATAGTTGGTCGCTTACTGGACACAACCACGATTACCCATTTATAGATCTTAGCCATTTAGAGCCAAATTGTTTGCCAGATTTTAATTATCAAAAAATTGATTGCCAATTCACTTTAATTACATTACGAAAAAGCCTAGGCTAATTACCACCATATTAGTTCTGATACCACATCAAGTCAACTTCATAAATAGGCCTGTATCCATTGCGAACATAATTTATTATGAGTCTTAAAAAATAACATAAAATCATTGTTGAGCCACAACATTGTCAACATACCATAGTTTGACTTGTAGTTCGCTCCGCTGATTTCTAAAGACTGCTGTACAGTAGCGTCTTGAGCTCAAACAACGCTAAGAGAGAGCTTACGAATGGTCCAGACCAACCTTACGAAAGTGTGACTTACAGAAGTTATACTTAGCATACGAACGTGTCGGGAATTGTGCCATAAGGTTAAGAGAGCGGTTAAGGAATAGGTTAAGAACTACTTAGCGATAAGAACGTTTTGGGGAACCAGGCCCAGATTATTATAAGCACATGCTCCAGTTATGTTGTCTACCAAAATGAATGCTCAAGCTTTTTAAGGTAAGATGGGTTCTGATTGGCTGATTGGATTCCACTGATATGGTTCCTTTGTGTCATTATCATTGTGATGTCCATTTCTCTATTCTCTTAAAATGAGAACAATTATTAAAACATTATAGCTATTGATCTTGGTGTAAACTGGCCTTTCCATAACACAAATATTGCTATAAATGAAGATGGTCCATATTTCATCTTCACTTGTTTAGACTTGTAGCTAATTTAATACCTATGTGTTTGTCTCAGATTGCCGTCTGGTTGGTTGAGTCTCGACCGTTCCATGCTAGATCTGGTGGCTCAGTCTGTTGGAGTGGGAAAAAGAGCAGAGCAACAATCTCTCACATCTCAAAGCCAAGAATCCCACCTTGGCCCTACTGAACAAGCACAAACACAGAATGCCCCAACACAGAGACAAGTCCCATGGTAATGTTGTTAGATGAGTTAGAATGACTAGTTAATTGTAATTATTTGCAAATTAAAAGATATTACTATATATATAACTTATTATTTTACTAAATTCTTTCAACTAAAATGTTCTTTTTCTTTCTTTTTTCTTTCTTTTTATGCCTCTTTCAGTGAAGTGAAGGCGCTATGCCATCATATAGCCACAGAGCCAGGGCAGCTCAGTTTCCAGAAAGGTGACGTACTGCAGGTGCTCAGCAGGGCAGACTCTGATTGGCTGCTGTGTGCTCTGGGCGACATCCAGGGCCTTGTTCCCATCATATACGTCACCCTGACTGAGGACAGTCAAGAGTGCTGAAACTCTTAGGCTTTGATAGAGACAGGTGTGAGATGCAGTTGGGGACAATGAGGAGGGTCACTGCTTTTCTGAATATAAAATCTGCTGCACAAGGGATGAGTTTGAGGGATTCATTATGTGCTTGCATGTGTATGTAAACACTAATACACCAGTGCACGCACACACACACAAACATCACACTATGCTGTTGTGAAAGCACCCTCTTTATTTCAGTGAACAGCATTGAGCCAACCAGTGATTAGAAAGTGTACATCTAGTTACGGAGTAGTGAAATTGTTTGCAATGGGGATTTTGTGACTTAGCTTGTAATCATAAATGACAATAGCCTTTTAAAAATAACTTAAAAACCAAGTTAAGTTGTTAGATTACACTACTGGCACATATGCCTTGTCTCTATTAAATACTGTATGATTTTATCTAATCTAAATGTTAATCATCTCATGTGTTGTGACTGACAGTGTGTTGCATGTGACCTTCAGAGGTCGTGCAAAAACTGGAGGTCACTCATAAATATCTCTTTCTCAAACTGTTTGTGCAAATAACTGTATGAAGCTGAATAGTACATCACTGAAAAGGTGGATGCCTTGGTTTTTAAGTCTACAGGAATTAAAGCTGATTAACATGTTGAAAAAGACAGAAGTTTTCCCAAACTAACAGAACATGGAAAATCAGTCTGTCCAGAGGCATTTTTTTTCTCTCTCTAACTTGTGCTGCTTTGACAGGTTAATCGATACGCTAATGCAATTACCTCAATCTCTGTCCCTTCATTTCAAGCTTTTTCACCAATTTCAATGGACGATTTACAGCCTGTAAGATTGCCTGCATGTGATGGAGTGCATCACAAATGTTTTGCTTTTGCTGATATTAACTGATTTAAAGATTTGAAATAAGCTCCATCTTAAACCTTAAATGTGCTATAATTCCTTTCTGTATCAACATTTGCACAATTTGCAGTTGATATAAAAAAGGGAAGAATTGTCTAATGTTTGTGTACTTTATATTTTTGGTTGTTTTGATTTTGTTCAAGGAGCTTTTGAGTCTGGACTATATTTATTAAGATAGATGTGTCTGTTGATGAACGGATGGATGTATAGCTAGAATGGAATGGATTTATAGAGTTTTATGCAAGTAGCTGAATAGATGGTGAGCAAAAATTAGTTTAATGGGGTTTGGAGAATCTGTTCCCCTTCCAATAAATTCAATTCATGAGATGATTTCCTCCAGCTTGTGAAGGTATTCCTCCAGACACTTCAATTCTTAAATATTATACACAAATACTTTTCTCTGCTTTTGCAGAGGACACACACACTAAAAAAAGACATTTAGACAAGGACGGTAAAATTATTCCTTATTGTGCATATAGTTATAACTACATATAGTTATATGTGCTCAATTTAATTCAAGGTGAGGCCTTATGGAAGGGAATGTGTATTGTGTATTGTATATCATTATTTTAGGATTTGAGTATGATCCACTTGATCAACTTTTTATTTCAAATAATCTTGGGCCCTTGGTATGACAACTGATGTGCTTTTGTTTAAAGTAATATATAAAATCACATTTTGATTTGTTTTTTTTCTAATTGCTTTATTGAGACATCAATAGATAATTGTCAAAGTATGTTTTTGTTAAAACAGTTTTATGATTTATATGATTTTCTATTTATAAAATTCATTACTCATTATTTTGTGTATTTGTAAATGTAAGTATGATGTATTCTCATGTTCTCAAAAGGAAAATGACATTATTAACTTTGTTATTAACAGCTTTCAACGCTAACAGTTAAAACCATTCAAATGTACATTATACTGTTGGGATGTTATGTTATGAGAAGAAAATGCTCTCACAAAAAGCTGCGCAATCTAGATTGTAGTGCTGCTGCTTTTTGGTCAGTCTTGGCCACTTCAGGTTTGTCTGTTGGTCTTCCAAATATGCTTTGGTTTCCACTGAAGTCCACCTGGTAAATATCAGAGAGAGAGAGAGAGAGAGAGATTGCGAGAGAAAAAGCTGTCCAGTGCCTTTTTGAACCAAAGCATCTGCTAGTGGGATTCAAGAGTGGTTCCTCACAAGTGGTTGGTCCCATTGCAGTTGCTTGCAAAACTGGAATCAGACTGTTTTCCATGCGGATTATTAGAAGGTAAACACCAGTGACAAAGAGGATGTTTTAGTTTGGAGGGTGATGTATGTTTGTGCAGTGTTCTCTCTCTCCCTCTATCTGCTTTGATCCTCGAAATATTTCCTGTATATACTGTACATTACCTGTAGCTCCCCTGGCTCTCCTTTCCCCTATGTGACCATGTGCTCCAATAACATTACCATCATGTATGGATGTCAATAACAAAGTGCTCATGTGAACACTGATGCAGAGCCTCTTGTCCTTTTTTCTCATTTAGGTATTTATGAGAAGTACTGTTTTAATGAGAGTGATTTTCTTATGATTATATTGGTTTAGTAATTGTTTGCAAAATCCATGTCCCAATTGAATCACAACACAGTTACACTGGTATTTCACTGATGGATATTTTTTTGTTAATTCATAAACTGTTTTGAACATTTGGCTGTTTCTCCACTTACACAGATACAGCAGGTGTTTCATGCAAGCTACGCTTAACCATGGTTAAGACACTTTTTTAACCTTAAAGTAGGCTAGGATTATGGTAAGTTTGCTTAAAATAAAATTTACCAGGGGAATATTTGATTTTGTTAAAAATAACATTATGTTGTGTATTTGGTATAATGCAATGTGTTTATGTGGATTAAGGTTAAAAAACACAATATTTTCCACACAATGTACACTACTGTTGCTCCTCTAAGGCCCGCCTTTCTGAAATGCATCAATTTTTACAAAGCTCATCAGTCTGAAAAGCAAGGTCTCCCGACTACGCTGTTACAGACGAGGCATTTGCATCCAGTGGGGACATAATTACTGAAGTTATGCCTTCTTTTGGTGTTATGCAAATCTTCCCGCACAGTGACGTAGACATGTAGGGGCGTGTTTAAACGAGCCATGTTAGGAGAGCGTTGACAAGTCTTAACTTTTATAAAGAATATCTCTTTGGATTTGAGACTTTAGTATTTGCAACTTTACAGATCTTCTTTATGCACCAAGAGCTTGTAAAACTCCAAAGAGAAAGGACAAATTTAAATGGCATCATATGTAGGGCTGTCCCTGCAGTTTTTTCCGTATCTGTTACAAATTATCATTACTTACCTATAAGGCCCTAAATGGTTTAGCTCCTGCGTACCTAACTAGCCTTCTACCACGCTACAACCCATCACGCATCCTAAGGTCACAAAACGCTGGACTTTTGGTAGTTCCTAGGATAGCAAAGTCCACTAAAGGAGGTAGAGCTTTTTCACATTTGGCTCCCAAACTCTGGAATAGCCTTCCTGATAATGTTCGGGGTTCAGACACACTCTCTCTGTTTAAATCTAGATTAAAAACGCATCTCTTTCGCCAAGCATTCGAATAATGTATCTCTTAAATTGTGAGTGTAGTTGCATCTGCATTTTTATTCTTTAGCTTGGGTTAAACTAATTTTACTTTGTTGGATCAGCAGCTATGCTAATGATGTCTCTATTTTGTTTCTATGTTTTGCCACGTAACTAGGATTTACACAAGCTCCAGTCTGGATCCAGAACACCTGAGAAGAGATGATGCTGACCCTCAGAGGACCCCAGATGATGCTAACCTTGAATTAACAAACAGAACTAACAATTATTGCTACATGTGTGTAGCGCTCGATCTCGTCCCAAAACCTAATGTCACGTCGCCAGTTTGGGAACATTTTGGCTTTCAACCCAATGAAAAGGGCGAGCCAGCGAATATACATGAGCCGATATGCAAAATTTGCTGCAAAAAGGTTCCTGTGACGCGGCAATACATCTAATTTGAGGTCATCGGGACGTTCTAAAACGCAACGTGAAAAAGCTTAACGTGGTTAATGTACCAATACAGTGATATTAACAGACCGAACTCACTAAACATCATATTAATAAAGTATACTATCTACAAAAAAAAAATCAGATGATCCCTGAATATGAATTCAACGCGTTTAATAACACGTTAAGCCTTTTCCTCCCATTGTTGGAAAGGCCGAGTCATGTGCGCATGCGCTATTTACTGTCAGTCATCGTCAGCAGAGAGCGGGACTGTATGAGCGGGACTGTACAAGCAAGACTGTGTGTGCAAGTGCGTTAATAAATATATGTAAGTTGACTGTTCACCTAGTTTGGTGATCAATATTTGTTAAGGAGCTGTAAAGCCTTGATGTCATACTTTCATAAAGTGATGCATGTTCAAGAGAGATGAATCCGTTAATCGCGTGAGGTTGAGAGTTCGTGAATGTGCCGTTTTATGTTCGATATTACTTACAATTTATAATATTTATATTGCACCCAGTGTTTGATTTGTACATATGTATGTGTGACCGTTACATTAGCATTTGAAACTCTTGTTATTTCGAGTTAAGGACGCGATCTTTATGATTATGTGCCGTTCATTTAAATTACCTCAGATTTAGTTTCGGTTTTGTATGTTTATGCCATTTCTGACCACCGGATGGCGGTGTTGCATATTCTCGTTGCTTGCATATTGATTTCTTTATTTAATATAGAATCGAACCTGATAATTCTTTATTTGAGAAATGTAGTTTTGGAAGTAATGTTTGTATAATAATACTAGAGACATTTGTTAATATATATCTTTATTTCTTTCCCTTTGTAGACCATAAACACACACATCTAAATACTTTAAGCAACCTGTGTACTGCTGTTCTGTGCATAGCCAAAACTGTCAACAATAAACCTCCTTTGCATCGAACTGATCGAATCCATTTTGTTCTGATCGACACCCCATTGAGGAAAGCTAGAAATAATAAATCCTCACCTATTACAGTCCAATACTTCTAAAGAACATATGGTCCTTCGAGCCGGAGCTGGCATTCCTTATGGACAAAGAATTGATCAGTATCACTATGCAACCTGAAGAAGCATCATCACAGATTGTCAGACCAAAACGTCAAGTTCATCTTCCTGCTTACCTAAGAGATTATGATCTTACGACAGTACATCATAGAGCAGGCAGCCAGCCGGTATCGCCTCACACAATACAGCATACACAGTGGCTTGGAGATGCTGCAGTGAACATCTCTTCACCTTCTACCAGAGGAACGAGTCCTATAAGTCAAGGTCCATGGGACACAGTGGATGAATGGTCGCCCATAGTCGGGGAAAGGGATCCTTTTATCCAAGGAATGGATAATATAGAACTGCAACAACCTAGCGCCAGCTACGCTCCAGTGCAGCCAGCTAATAGTCCTCAGACTTCTCCATATCATCGGCCATGGGAAAAACATCAGTCCACGCCGTTGCCAAGTACATCTTTCCCTGGACAGGATAGACTCCTCCCACATCCTGGAACGGCATCCTACAATCCACACTCCATGGTGTCTACATCTTTGCCCCCACCTACCTACTATGGTAAGCATCGCCAGACAGACTACACAACAGCGTCACCTCTAAAGCCACACCAGCCCCTTCCTGCCACAACAGGTGACTCTAAAATGTTAGACATTCTGGGAACAATGATGGGTGAGCTTCAGATAATGAAAGATCAGATCTTAGCGGCGGCACCTACTAAATCACATATTCGGCCAACCATGGGTGGTGAACATGCTGGCCATGATTTCCCTTCCTGGCAACATGCTGAAAACCCAAGTCACCCTCTTTATCAGAGAACAGCTCTTCCTATGCCGGGTCTCCAAACAGATACTCCTGTCCCTCACTGGCATTCCAGGACATTGTATAAGTCCCCTAGAGAGTCTTCAGATTACCCTACACAGGTGCGTTCTCAATCCCAGCAACCCACAGGGCCACAGTTAGTACACAGAGATCCTTATGCCTCTAACCTGAATCCTGTAAGACAAGAAACCACTTACCGAGGTCCAGTGCCAACCATACCCAACTTTTGTACTAAGGACCCCAGTGAGTTTACTCGTTTAAAGATAGCTCTTGAGAACCTTCTACCATTAGATGCCACAGAGCTGTTCCGGTACCAAATCTTGCTGGATCATTTGAAGCTAGATGAAGCTCGTCTGGTGGCAGATTCCGATCTCAATTCACCATTTCCGTACTCTGCTACCATGGCTGCTCTCAATGAAAGGTTTGGCCAGCCTCACAAGTTGGCACTCAAGAAGATTGCCAAAGTGATGGATTCCCCAGATATTCGACGAGGAAATACTGAGGCCTTTGACAAATTTGCTTTACATATTAGGGCTTTGGTGGGTATGTTGGAAACTCTTGGAGACGAAGGTGAAGCCGAGCTTCGTTGTGGGTCACATGTAGAGAGGCTGCTGAGTAAGTTACCTGCTGAAATGAGATCAGGATTCCGAAGACAGATGTACCACCGTCCTGGGTCTGTGTATAACCTTCGTGAATTTTCACAGTGGCTCCAGTATGAGGCCTGGTGTCAAAGCAGTGAGACACAGATCAGTTACAAGAGCCAGAGACCAGAACGCTGGAGAGAAACCAAACCCACTGCCCGTTCAGCTACCATCCTTCATGGAGTGGACGACATTGCCACAAAGATACCCTCAGCACCGTCTCAAGTTAGACCAGTTAAAGTGGAGAAACCTAAACTCCCACCTAGAGTTTTTTGTCCTTACTGCGATAACGAGGACCATTATCTTAGTCAATGTCCCACTTTTAAGTCCTTTGATAAACAGCAAATGATTGAATGGATCCAGACCAATCATCGTTGTTGGCGCTGTGGACGTGCACACCAAGCAGCCCAGTGCACACTCAAGAAGCCTTGTAGCATCTGCAAAGGGAAGCACTTACAAATCTTGCATGAGGTCAACACAAAGAGTACCAGAGAAGGTTCTTGCCTTGTTAGTTCAACCACTGAGACTCTGTACTTGGACAGACCCACCGACTGCAGGCGTGTTCTCCTAAAGGTCATCCGGGTCTTGCTGCGCTATGGAGGCAAGACGCTCGACACCTATGCTGTCATGGATGATGGGTTCGAGCGCACTATTCTTCTTCCTGATGCCGCCCATGAGCTTGGTATACAAGGTCAAGCCGAAAACATAGCCTTACGGACCATCCGCCAAGATGTGCAGACCATCAGTGGAACCACGGTTACCTTCCACATATCTCCTGCCACTCAACCACAGAAGACCTTTAAGATCAATGCAGCATTCACTGTGAAACGTCTTGGTCTGGCCGATTACTCCTATCCTGTCAGTTTGTTGAAGTACAAGCATCTCAAAGATCTCCCCCTGCAGGCCTTTGAAAGAGTGAGTCCTTTACTTCTCATCGGAGCTGATAACACCCATCTAATCACACCAATTGCACCTGTCCGAATTGGTCCACTTGGTGGTCCGGCCGCCATAAAGACAAGGCTAGGATGGACACTGCAGGGACCAGCCAAGATCTTGGAGACCAAGTTGCAGCCACAGCAGTGCCTTTTCCTGTCTCTCACCCCTGCGGAACTAGAACTCAAAAGAGATGTTGAAAGGCTATAGCAACTTGATGTTTTGCCTTTCCGTTGTGAAAAGCAGGTGACAAGGTCTAGGGAGGACCAGGATGCCATTAACCTCTTAGAGACCAGGACAACTCGCGTGGAGGTGAATGGAATATTACGTTACGCGACACCCTTGTTGCGCAGAAAGGCTTCACCCTCCTTTAGTGCTCCGAAAGAGGCTGTGGTTCCAAGTTTCCGGAGTATGGAACGACGACTAACCCAAAATCCAGAGAAAGCAGCCGTGTACAATGCTGAAATTGAAAAGCTGGAACTGAATGGAGCAGTTACCAAACTCTCAGCTGCTGCAAGCACTATGGCAGGGGAGACCTGGTATATCCCGCACCACTTAGTCAGCCACAATGATAAGGACCGTATTGTGTTCAATTGCTCTTTCCAATATAAAGGACTGAACCTCAATGATTCCTTGATGCCTGGTCCAACCTTGAGCCCTTCTCTGTTAGGTGTTCTACTTCGTTTCAGAGAGCATTGTGTTGCTATCAGCGGTGATATACGTGGAATGTTCCACCAAGTTCTGCTCTTACCTGAGGACAAACCCCTCCTGCGCTTTCTCTGGCGTGGCATGAGACGCGGCGATCCCCCTGACGTCTATGAATGGCAGGTGCTGCCGTTCGGAACCACGTGCAGTCCATGCTGTGCATCCTTCGCCCTCCAAAGACATGTCTCATCGCACAGCACAGCGGATGAAGATGTGAGACATTCTGTGGAACGCTGCTTTTATGTGGATAACTGTCTACAGAGCTTCCCATCTGCTCAAGAGGCACGGCAGTTACTAGACAAACTTCGTAAGCTGCTAGCGTCCGGAGGGTTTGATATCAGTCAATGGGCCAGCAACGTGCAAGAAGTCGTCAGTCACTTGCCACCAGAAGCCAGATCTCCCAAACTAGAGTTGTGGCTTTCACAGAATAAAGAAGACCCACGTGAATCCACCTTGGGACTGAATTGGCACTGTGAGTCGGACCACCTAGGATTTAAGCATAGACCTGTTACTTACAGTGCTCTGACGATGCGGAACATATATCGTGTGTTAGCAAGTCAGTATGACCCCCTTGGTGTCATTCTTCCTTTCACTACACGAGCCAAGGTTATTGTTCAACAGCTCTGGATTAAGAACAGGAACTGGGATGATCCACAACTTCCCGATGATCTTCAGCAGGCATGGAGGGTGTGGGAAGCTGAGCTTCAGTGCTTACCTCTTGTAGTAATCCCTAGGTGCTACATTCCATCCAGCATGGACAACTCAGAGGTCACTCGGGAAATCCATATCTTCACCGATGCTTCTGAGAAGGCTTATGGGGCAGTCGCTTACCTTCGCTCAGAAGATCCATGCGGGAAGGTACACCTTTCATTCCTCATGGCCCGATCACGTGTTGCCCCACGTAAGCAGTGCTCAATTCCTAGACTGGAGCTGTGTGCTACTCTAATAGGAGCGCAGATGGCCAAGCTGGCTGAAAATGAGCTCACCTTGAAGATCCAGAAGGTCACTTTCTGGACAGATTCAACAACTGTCCTCCACTGGTTACATTCCGAATCCTGCCGCTTCAAGGTGTTTGTGGGCACTAGGGTGGCAGAGATTCAAGAATTGACTGACCTTAAAGGGTGGAATTACATTGACTCTGTCAGGAACCCTGCGGATGATCTTACCCGTGGTAAGAGCCTTAAGGACCTTATTGAACCCAATCGTTGGATCCAAGGGCCAAAATTCCTCCTCCAACCTCAGAGTACTTGGCCAGCACCACCAGTTGTGCACAGCTTAGTGTCTGATGATGCTACGGAATTAAAGCGAAGTGCCTTCTGTGGCGTGGTTAACTCAGCAGCAGTGACAGCAGATGGTAGCAAGTTTAGTAGCTGGAAAGACTTGGTCGAAGCAGTAGCACAGGAGTTGCACGGGGCGGCAGAACAAAGTGGCTCCCCTCCAGCCAGTCCTTACCAAAAGGCAGAACTGACCGCACTGAGACAGGTCCAGATGGATAGTTTTCATGAAGATTACCATTTGTTGAAGAGTGGTAAACCTGTTCGTTCTAGCAGCCGTTTACTTTGTCTCTCCCCAGAGTTCGACAGAACCGGTGAGGTAATACGGGTTGGAGGACGATTAAGGCGGGTGGAAGGATTAGACCCAAGCACAGTACACCCTATTGTGTTGGATTCCAGTCACCCTAACACTCAGCTACTCATAAAGGAATATGATGCTCGCCTTTGCCATCCAGGACCAGAGTGAGTGTTTGCGGAGCTCCGTCGAAATGTGTGGATACTGAAAGGGAGAGAAGCAGTGAGAAAGCACCAGCGAACATGTCTTGAATGCTGTAAATGGAGGTCGAAGCCAGCCTCCCAGAAGATGGTTGATCTCCCTCCACCACGACTTTGGTTGTTCAAGCCTGCTTTTCATTCAACCGGAATGGACTGCTTTGGACCTCTTCTGGTCAAAATAGGTCGTCGGACGGAGAAGCGGTGGGGACTTTTATTTAAGTGCTTGACCACCCGGGCGGTGCACCTTGAGGTGCTGACATCTATAGATAGTGATGCCTTTCTCATGGCACTACGTCGGTTTATAGGTCGCCGTGGAAAACCTGCAGAGTTATACTCGGACCAAGGCACCAACTTCCGAGGTGGTGAGAGAGAGCTTAGAGAAGCCTTCAGTCAGCTCAGTGGTGATCTGCAACAGCAGCTAGCGAAGCAACAAATTAGCTTTCGTTTCAATCCTCCAGCTGCTCCAGACTTTGGAGGGGTGTGGGAACGTGAGATTCGTTCAGTAAAGGCTGCACTTTATACAACCCTGGGCTCAGAATCAGTAACCGAAGAAGTGCTTCAAACTGTCCTCATAGAGATTGAGGCCATCCTCAACTCCAAACCTCTTGGTTACGTTTCAGCAGACATTGCTGATGCAGATTTGATCACCCCGAACTGCCTTCTAATGGGGCGGCCGGATGGGTCCCTACCCCAAGTCATATATCCAGTCTCTGAGCTCCTAGGAAGACGGAGATGGAGGCATTCCCAAGTATTGTCTGACAGATTCTGGACGGCCTTCATAAAGTATTACTTACCTGACATGCAGGCCAGGGGAAAGTGGCAGAATCCATCAGTAGACATCAAACCCGGAACAGTTGTCATGCTTGTTGACCCTCAGTTACCCCGTTCATTGTGGCAGATCGGGAGAGTGCTTAATGTCTTTCCGGGGGTTGGTAATCGAGTTCGACCGGTCGAGGTGCAGATTAAGGACAAAGTCTACACAAGACCCATCACTCGACTGATTGTTCTTCCGGAGATCCGAGATGAAGTTGATAAAAGCCACACTAGTGACTAACGGTAGTCCCTATAGTGTCGGCCTTTCAATGGAGCAAATTTGTAACCAAATTTGGGGGCGGCTGTGTTGGAAAGGCCGAGTCATGTGCGCATGCGCTATTTACTGTCAGTCATCGTCAGCAGAGAGCGGGACTGTATGAGCGGGACTGTACAAGCAAGACTGTGTGTGCAAAGTGCGTTAATAAATATATGTAAGTTGACTGTTCACCTAGTTTGGTGATCAATATTTGTTAAGGAGCTGTAAAGCCTTGATGTCATACTTTCATAAAGTGATGCATGTTCAAGAGAGATGAATCCGTTAATCGCGTGAGGTTGAGAGTTCGTGAATGTGCCGTTTTATGTTCGATATACTTACAATTTATAATATTTATATTGCACCCAGTGTTTGATTTGTACATATGTATGTGTGACCGTTACATTAGCATTTGAAACTCTTGTTATTTCGAGTTAAGGACGCGATCTTTATGATTATGTGCCGTTCATTTAAATTACCTCAGATTTAGTTTCGGTTTTGTATGTTTATGCCATTTCTGACCACCGGGTGGCGGTGTTGCATATTCTCGTTGCTTGCATATTGATTTCTTTATTTAATATAGAATCGAACCTGGTAATTCTTTATTTGAGAAATGTAGTTTTGGAAGTAATGTTTGTATAATAATACTAGAGACATTTGTTAATATATATCTTTATTTCTTTCCCTTTGTAGACCATAAACACACACATCTAAATACTTTAAGCAACCTGTGTACTGCTGTTCTGTGCATAGCCAAAACTGTCAACAATAAACCTCCTTTGCATCGAACTGATCGAATCCATTGTGTTCTGATCGACACCCCATTGAGGAAAGCTAGAAATAATAAATCCTCACCTATTACAGTCCAATACTTCTAAAGAACACCCATAGAAAACCATCATAAGGCTTAACGTGTTATTAAACGACTTGCATTCATATTCAGGGATCGTCTGTTTTTTTAAAAAATAATAATGATATACTTTATTAAAGTATACCTTATTAGTATAATGTTTAGTGAGTTTGGTTTTTAAAAATCATTGTCTTAGTAGCTACATTAAGCCACATTAAGCGTTTTCTTATAACGGTTTTCTATGGGAGGAAAAGGCTTAACGTTTATAGAGTTGCATTCATATTCAGGGCTCATCTGATTTTTTTAAATACTTTTTTAGTATGATTTTTAGTGAGTTTGGTCTGTTAATATCACTGTCTTAGTACATTAAGCCATGTTAAGCGTTTTTTCACGGTAAGAGTGTCCCCTGTCATCCAGCGCAGCTGTCCCCTCAAGCATCAGGTCGCGGACCAACATCAAAAAGAACAGCTGAGACCGGTACCGGCCGACAGTTAAGAGTAGCTGAAATCTTTGCGAAATTTGTAAAATACAGCCGTGAAAGTAACAGGCATACCTGCTGAAGTCACGGACAACCTCCGCATTAGTGCCCATACCCAAGAGAGCGTGAGCAGATAATGAGCTCACACACGCTATCTGCTTAAGGAGTGCATCAACTCCAACGTGAATCCACTGTCCTGGTGGGCCAGTGGTGGCGCGATAATCAGTCTAGATTTCCGCTGCTGTCCAAAGTCGTGCGCAAATACGTGTAATAGCTACATGTTAGAACTCTTTGATTTCTTCAAAAAAAAAATATATTGGAAAACGAATGTTCTTGTTGCTGTTTGGCATTTAACAATAAACAAATGTTTTAAAACGTGTTTCTCTGTCAGTTAAAAAAGCAACAATATATGCTATATAACTCAACGATAGAGCTTTGTATGCAGCAAAATCAGGATAAATTATGTAAAAAAAAAACGCATATCGCGCTATTGCGCCACCCATAATAACCGCAGGGGAAATTTCTTAACGGCGACAGCCCTAATCAACCCCTTTAATATTTATCATGCTAATTAAAGGGAGAGTTTATCCAAAAATGATAATCATTTACTCCCCTTCATGTTGTCCATAACTGACAAACGTATTGGTTTTAAGCATTCTTCAAAGTATCTTCTTTTGAGTTCTGCAGAAAAACAAAAGACAAGGGTTTGGAAAAACATGTAAATGATGACAGAATTCTGGGTCAACTACACTTAGTAAATTAATCAACTGCTCCTTGCTAATCAGAGAAGCACAGTAAAGTTGATGTCTTGGACTCCAAGCACTGTTCAGTGTTCACAGGTGTATGAGGATTAATGTCTACCATTTCTTCAGCAATGAAAACACTTCTCTTGATTACTACAAAACAGAAATATATATATAAAAAATGGTGGCACGTTAAAATAAAAAGTTATTCCCGTGCCTCTACATGCGGAGCGAAGAAGCACAAAGTAGCAACTAGTGTGATGTGTTGTAGTCAGTAATGTTTTGGCAGAGGTGAGCAACTGTAAGAAATAAAGTGCTTAGAAGCTGTAAAAGCAGGACATATCTATTGCAGGTGATCTCAGACAATGTGCATTCTTGTCATAAAAATCACTGAAGGTTATTATTAGCTTATGTATTTAGGCTAATTGAGGTTATTTGAAAACAACGGTTTTCTCCAATCTTCTCCTACATAATATCATCATCACTCTCACGTCCTTTAAGAAATATTGAATACAAACTTTTGCTTATTATATCTGCATTCATAAAAATAAAAAAGTGAAAACTTGAAATACAAACAAACCTTTGTCATGTATACGCTGGACCATCATCATACTCTTCCCCATCTGTTTGTTTGCGGATCGGAGTGATCATCAAAGTTTACAGCGCTAGTAAATTGCTAAAGATGTAAATGTACGATGCTTACCAGAATTTCTTTTTCGAAATTGACCATGTAAATTTGTTTGCATCCACAATGGTGGACATCGCCCACGAACACAGGTACAAGACTCCTCCCACGCGGTACAAATGCAGGTGAATGAATCAGCGCAATTAAAATACATATTTATGTGAATGTTACGTCATAAAGCGCTTTTAATATTGTTTTATTATTTAAGCTTTACCGCAGATATTTAGTGTTTGACAAATTTACGACATAAATTTAGTAAAAAAAAAATAGTTGTTAGTTCACCCAGATAGCAAATTTATGTAATTAATAACTTACCCTGATGTTGTTTGAAACCCGTAAAACCTCCGTTTATCTTTGGAACACAGTTTAAGATATTTTAGATTTAGTCCGAGAGCTCTCAGTCCCTCCATTGAAGCTGTGAATGAGTCAATGTTTTGTTCTTTATCTGGCTTGGCTCGGTGTTCATCTTCAGTTCTCTCTTCACATCAGTTCAGTCAGTGTACTGTTGGAGTGCATGAATTACTCCGGGATATTGGTTTGTTTGAACTCAGAGGGAGTGTCAGCCACATTAAAAAAGTTAACATCTTAAGTCATTTGTGGATTAATGCGTATTAGAGATGCGAACCGTTTAAAATGATTCAGTTCGATTTGGTGAACTGAATGATTCGTTCGCGAACCGGATATCCAGACTGCTTTGATTTGAACTCTCTCTCACAACAGACACGGAAGAGAAGACAATGCTGAATAAAGTCGTCGTTTTTGCTATTTTTGGACCAAAATGTATTTTCGATGCTTCAAAAAATTCTAACTGACCCTCTGATGTCACATGGACTAACGTTACTTTGATGATGTTTTTCTTACTTTTCTGGACATGGACAGTAGACCGTACACACAGCTTCAATGGAGGGACTGAGAGCTCTCGGACTAAATCTAAAATATCTTAAACTGTGTTCCAAGGATAAACGGAGGTCTTACGGGTTTGAAACAACATGAGCGTAAGTTATTAATTACATAAAATTGCTATCTGGGTGAACTAACCCTTTAACATTAAAAGATACTGTCAGGGTAATTCAATTTTGAAATAAATGTATGTTAATTTTTGCTATATTAATACCGTATGTCTATAACTGAACCAAGCCGAGTTATTGCCAAAAAAGTGGCCCGCACAGATCCTGAAACAGAAATAGACCCGGTGCTTTACAGCCGTAACATAAACACGTGCTCCAGAGCGAGCTGCGGGCCACATTGGGCCCAGATAATACCTGCCGATGACGATTCTGAACCGCGGGTGTCGTGGGGCTACCGAGCTCGGGCCGATTATCTGGGGTGTGACATTTGTGTCCGGTTACACACCACACGTGTTCTGACCTTTGATGTTGTTGTTACTATATTAAAAGGTTGTTTGTGAGAGCTACTATTCCCTCCCCCTCATTTCTTACCATCACTGCTGAACTTTCCCCTAGATCCCATCCCACACAGACTCTCTCTCGCTCTCGCTCACACACACAGACACACAGAGCGTCCACTCTGTTAAATGGCCCTGCTGTGGCTGTCCGCTGGCCAGTTGTAAAGAGAATTGAGTACTATGCGTTCACATTCCATTACCAGAGAAGGTCTGGACACTGACTGACTGCTACAAAGGTATGAGATAAACTTGTTTTGACAATCCTAGCAATCTTGAGTTACAAGATTTTAAAAGTTAAATGCTTTTTATAATACTTTTTATTAATTCTTTGATAATTTCTTAATGAAACATGTTAATAATTAAATGTTGGATTTCTATATGACCATGTTTTTTTCTAATGCCTGTGATTCAGTTTAAATTGTGTGTGTGTAGGCCTATGACGATATCAGGCCATGAGAAACATGTTTCTCTAAAACCTCCCAAAGCTGAATCATAGAAATTGGTTATTTAAACTATATATCTTATTTAGAAATTCAGTATAACGTATTAATGAGTGTTCACTGTATAGCTTTTAATATCTTACAAGAGAGGCGAATGCACATTTCGCAATGTTTTGATTGCATCATAATATTGCACACTGATGCCATGTTTGCACACTTTTGATAACCTAATTGTGGCATGGTTTTTATTTACCTTTGCAGTTAAACACTTACAAAACTCAAGACAAAAAGGAACCATCATCTCATTTTACAAGAAGGCATATGTGAAACCCTCAAAAATGTTATATATGCTGTCAGCTCTTACTCATATAGCCCATTTGAATGCATCATCAAGGTCCACGGGGTGAGAGGGATGCCATCACAAACACCCACCACAGACTGTTCAAGGAAAAACTCTCCTCCAATGGACTCGGAATCAGCAAGCACCTCCACAGGAAATGAGAAAATTTCCCTATCAATGACTAGTGATCCCACTGACCAGTCAGAATGCACAGAAGAAGCTGTTTCCAAAACCAGTGAGTCAGATAGGCCCAAATTTGGTTCCAATGTTCAGGCTAAAGAGAGACTTAAATTTATTCTGGGAGCTTCTGAGGATAATTCCTCCGATGATGAGACTTTGGTAATGGGCCAGACCCCCAAACCTCAGCCCAACAGCACAGAGACACCTAATGTACTACCAAACACGTCATCAGAAGTGCTGCCACCCCCGAATCCATCAGCATGTTTGAGGTGAGCATGAGTGTGCATGAGGTTTTAAGCTGAAAATGTGCTGCTGACATGACATGAAGGTTTTAAAGCCAGTGACTAACAGAAACAAAATTAACAATCTGAGTAGAAATGTGTTTGCATTATAAAGTATTTGCATTATTTATAAAATATTTACTAGTGTTTTGTCACAATGCAGAATTATTTAAATAAACTAATGAAAGCAAAAGAGTGAAAAAATACATTTGCATGGCAACCATTTTAACTGAACTTAAACTTAAAACCTTTACATTTCTTTAAAAAAATATTTTTCATAAACTCAGATATGAGCTACATCTGGTCTTAAATGCAGTGTGAAATTAATTCAGATTTTTTCTCTTGGGCCTTAAAGTGACCCACTTTCTAGTTATAATAGTTAACTTTGCTGTCTAGTCTTGAGATTTGCTACCAAAAGAGGACGCTGTACATCACTTGAAAGAGTCCAAAGTTAAACGGGACAGAGCGTTGGACCTGAAATACAGCCATATGGTCATTCTCAGTGATCACATGACCTGTTAAAGTGACATGCCGTACATTTCTGTACTATTAATGGAAGCAAAGCTCCTGATGTCGACTTCCAAAGACATTCACATCGCGTTTCAGTGTTTTCTTTAAGAACGTTTCCAGAGACAAAATACCCTAGACATATATTTAGGGATGTGTTGGGTTAAGATGTTTTGATGAGGTCCCCGGCTTTTAGTGAGCTATCCTGTTGACATAGGCTCAGTTGGGTGGACTCAGAACCAATGGATAGAGGTTGCACATTCATTTTGTTTTCCCCTGCAGTCGAAGGTAAAACTTAACAGGAAAAAAGGTAAGGTCATTATTTTGGTGACATTTGTCTACACAGATCTTGTCTTGTGGTGACAATTGTTTAGACAGCTCTGTCTTTGGCTATAGCAGGGGTGTCAAACTCAATTCCTTGGGGGCCAGAGCCATGCATAGTTTAGATTCAACCCTATTTAAACACACTGGATCCAACTAATCAAGTTTTTCAGGCTTATTTGAAAGCTACATGGTATGTGTGTTGAAGCAGGGTAGGAACAAAACTCTGCATGGCTCCGGCCCTCCAGGAATTGTGTTTGACACCCCTGGATTATAATGATCATAATGTAAACAATCATCTGTTATTATATTCAGCAGTTTGCTAATATGCAATCTACAAATTAAAACTCTTATCAAATATGCATTAAACATGGCTAGATTTGCACTTTATTTGCACAAATATTTACACAGTGTGTGGGTAATAACCCTTCAGAAACTTGTTGTAATTTAACAGGTATTTTGAAAGGAAGTTTACTCCTTTTGCATTTATTTCTCTGGAGAGAAACCAAAAAACAATGAACAACGAATTACCAAGAATGTTTTTCTTAAACATGCAGTGGTGAAGTGAGGTCCTCGTTGACTTGGGGGAGGGGACATGAGAGGGCAAAAGAGGAAAAGGGAGGGAACATAAAATGTGTTAGATGTTTTTTTTTTTTTTTCTTGTCCTGCACTATCATCTGAATCTGATACTTCACCATGGACAGTGAAGGAGGGCAAGAACTCAACTGGTTTCAGTGCCTCAAGAGGTTGGTGCCAAACCAAACATGCATTTAGTTCATTCTGTCCTCTAGAACCTCCCGTTTGTAAGTGTACACTATGTTCTTGACGAGGGTAGTACACTGGAAGTATAAAAGGGGTGTGGTTTGTGTTGTTGTTACTAGCAGTGTAGCATAACACAGCAGCTCGCGAGTTTATCTTAACTGCACAGTAGTGTTAGAATAGAGTTTCGGAATGCAGAATTTAGATTGCTGGATTTAGCTGAAATGCACAACATAATACAGACTGTTTAAACTGTGCATGAAGGGTTACATAATGTAACCTGCATGATGATGTTAGCATGTGTCTCTTTAAATTCATATACTTGTAAAAGCTCAGAATGTGGATAACATATGAGATCTGGAGCGATAATGGCAATGTTTGAAAGGTTCTCCGGATGCTACATGCAGTTCTTCAGATAACAGTAAAAACAAATGCAACTGCTCATCGTTTGTTGACAGTTTAGATGCAGGTTATGAAGTCTAAGAATGCATACCTGTCAAAAGGATTGTCGACAAGGATAATAAAATCTTTAGGTATTTTTTATTTTTATGTGCACTCATGAGCAGTGCATTAGTTATAAATTAGTTAAAATCTAAAAAGTTTGTATAGGTACCATATTGTGTATGAGCCAATATTAGAGATTTTTTTAAAATCAGTAAGTCAGTATTGGATATTTATTTGGACATGCTCAGATCCCTTATATTTATATTTAGATGACATTTGCTACCATTTAACACTCAATTAAAGCACTTACCCAAATGTAATTTTATTTATTTATTTATTTTATAGTATATGCTATGATGCTTAAATTTGAAAGTATTTAAAATCATTGACTTGTGATTTTAGTGTGTTATTTTTTAATTCATTTAGACAAAATAGTATATAATTTTGATCAGCATGCTTTTGGCTAATATTAGTCATTGTGATATTGGTCTTATTGATGTTGTTAATATTAATATTGACATTGTGTTAATTGAAGGCTAATATTGACACATTCTCTATATGCTATGCTATATCTCTATATGCTTCAAAAGGTAACATGCAACATGTCTTGCATTTAATTATTGAGTGATATTTTTTCAAGTGACACATTTAAAAGACAGTCAGTATCTCAGAGTTTTGTTTTCCACTGATGCCTGCAGAAAATGAAGTCTTATCCTGCAGGAGATCTGCAATTCTCTGCTTAGTTTAAGCTGTCACCTTGGCATACAGGAAGCAGTATTGTAAGCTGCATGTTTTTTTTTTCTTCTGTATTCCACCTTTTACTGTACATTCATTGCATTACATTCACATTTGCATGAAGATATGGGTCTGTGACTTAAGTGTGAAGTTAGCTGTAGTTCTACAGTTCAGGGGTTAGTTAATGGTCAGTCTGTACTGTCTGTAGCCTTTATGATAACACATTAAGCTATGATTGGCTGATTTGCTTGTGGGAGCATTTATATTATAGCACACTTGGACAGAGGTGGAGAGTACAGAGGCCAGTCGAGGAAAAACTCAAGCTAACTTCTAGAAGTCGTGCTGATTTGATGGATTCTTACCTCGTATGTTTGTTTTTGTATTGTTTGATGACTGAATATGCTAAAAATATTGGCTGAAATGGTGCTTTATTGATGTTTCTCATAAAGGCTTACATAAAACTTTTGTTACAGCAAGTAATTCGTTATTGGAGTCATAACCAGCTTACTTTTTTAAAATTCACTGTAAATGGCAATAATTACAATTATATATATATTTTTTGTCTATAGGCCTAGCATGTCAGGCCCCCACCTGCTGAAAACAGGCAAAGAACACAGGAAGATGGACGTGCCCAGAGATTTCACTGTTGCTTCCCCAGCTGAGTTTGTCACTCGCTTTGGGGGAAACCACATTATAGACAAGGTTAAAGTTGTGCCTTCATGTGTGTGTTTCAAAAACAAAGTTTTTAATATTTGTTTGCTCACGTAGTCTCTTTCATCTCTCTCATGTTAGGTGCTGATTGCTAACAATGGCATTGCTGCAGTTAAATGCATGCGTTCAATTCGACGCTGGTCCTATGAAATGTTCCGTAATGAGAGGATCATTCGCTTTGTGGTGATGGTCACACCTGAAGACTTAAAAGCCAATGCAGGTTGACAGACAAGAAATTTATTGTTCAATTTGCAGTACTTTTTTTTTTTTGCAATTTAATTTTTGTGTGAATATTTTATATTATATAACATTTATCATTATTATTATTATTTAATTTGATCTCGTTTTACTTAATTTCTAAAATATATCAGAATTGAAAATATTTATGAAATAGTCTAAATTTCACTGTGTTCTTATCTAGAATACATTAAAATGGCTGATCACTATGTGCCAGTCCCTGGTGGCCCAAATAACAACAACTATGCCAATGTTGAGATGATTGTGGATATAGCTAAAAGGATTCCAGTGCAGGTATGGCCTGTCCAATATCTGTCTCAATGATGTGGGTTTGCCATCATTACTAATAATGGGCTTCTCTTCTTATAAGGCCGTTTGGGCTGGATGGGGTCATGCTTCTGAAAACCCCAAACTTCCAGAGCTTCTCCATAAATCAGGGATATCTTTCTTAGGTATTTCATCTCATTATATATAACCTGTTTAGACAGCTTAGCCTTGCTAGTTGAGGTCAAAGAGGGTTGATGGAGTTGTCTTTTTCAGGACCTTCCAGTAAAGCCATGTGGGCATTAGGAGACAAGGTGGCATCTTCCATTGTAGCTCAGAGCGCAGACATCCCCACCCTGCCCTGGAGCGGAACCGGTGAGAGATACTATTCACAACATGAGCTGTTGCTAGGGTAATTGTGATGTCTTCATCCCTCTTTGTCTTTTTTTCAGGTCTGAGGGTTGAATGGACAGAAGAAGAACAAAGACATGGCTGTGTAATCAGTGTTCCACCTGAACTTTATGTGCAGGGCTGTGTTAAAGACATGGACGAGGGCCTACTGGTGTGTTTTCACTACAG
Organism: Carassius carassius; assembly: GCF_963082965.1. Lineage (NCBI taxonomy): Eukaryota > Metazoa > Chordata > Actinopteri > Cypriniformes > Cyprinidae > Carassius > Carassius carassius. The sequence goes on along the minus strand of NC_081758.1, from coordinate 34,831,522 downwards.
AATCGGTTACGGGATACATACAGCTTTGATTTCTTTTATCCTGCTGATTTGGTGATTTCTTGTGGTTAGAGTGCAGAAAAGATTGGCTACCCTGTGGTAATCAAAGCATCAGGGGGAGGTGGAGGGAAAGGCATCAGAAAAGTGGACAGTTCCGAAGACTTTCCTAACTTTTTCAGACAGGTACATACTACACAGTGCTTTACTTTGATATGACTTCATTATTTTGTGTAGTTACAGTTTCGGATTGATTACGTAGTACTATGGTGTGTTTGTTCTTCACTACAGGTGCAGGCTGAGGTGCCTGGTTCACCCATTTTCATCATGCAGCTAGCTGAACATGCACACCACCTGGAGGTGCAGATTCTGGCTGACCAGTACGGTAACGCTATCTCTCTGTTCGGCAGAGACTGTTCCATCCAGCGCCGCCACCAAAAGATCATAGAAGAAGCTCCTGCTACCATTGTCTCCACAACCACTTTCGAGCAAATGGAGCGGGTGAGACACAAATCTATGAATATATTCTGGCCATGTTGCCTTTGGCCATTCATAAGCTGTTGAATAGGGCTGTAAAGTTCACACCATAGGCTTAGTAACTATTAGT